>NC_058375.1:78810681-79113712 GCF_018350175.1 Felis catus | reverse complement strand
AGAAGGCTATAAAGAACAATTTTCAATAATCAGAAAAATTTCAGTACAGACTATGTGTTGAATGATGTTGCTGATTAATTTTTACTTACTCTGGTATGTAAAAGTGCTGTACAGATGTAGGAGAAAGTTTCTGCTCAGAGGAGATGCAAGTTTAAATATTAAGGTGGAAGAGGGAGACAGAGGATCTGAAACAGGCCCTGTGCTGACAGCATACAGCCAAATGCGGGGCTCAAACCCACAAACCTGAGCCGAAGTCGGATGCTCAACCGACTAAGCCACCGAGGCGCCCCTCTAGTCTAACTTTCTTAAACAAAAGCAGCTAAGTTCTTTTTTTGTTGTTTATTTTTTTCCAGTTCTGACTTTCCTTGGGAAAAAAAAAAAAAAAATTCCAGAGTGGAATATAAAAGCAATCAAGAGAAAACAAATAAACAAAATCCCTAAATCTAATAAGCACCTTCTCAATTTTTTATTCAACAGCAGGTAACATAATTGTTTTAATTTATTGGTTTCTTGTTACCTATTCAGAATTTTCCCATCAATCTTCTCGTTCTCATTAATCATACTTTCATAGGTGATATAACTTTTAATTGATTCTTATAACTTTCCTACACTACAGGTAGAAAATTCATAATTCTATGATTTCATTAGTTATCTTTGTATTTCCTTTGTTAACAGTTGGATTGATTGCATTTTTCAAGAATTTACTGATTATAAGAATATAACCTTCGATTGGTTACTTTAAAAACAAAATCCAAACTTTTATGCAAAGAACAAATTAACGTATGTACAGGCACATGGCCAAAAGTCAAAAAAGGAAGGTAGTAATGATATAATCAGTAAGAAGAGAACTAGATTTCAAATATCCTGTTGTTGCTACAAATATCCAGTATGTCAAATTTGGTATAGTGATAGGAACATTGCTTCTATATTTTTTCCTCATTTTGACATTTGCCCGAATAACATCAAACCTATTAAAGCTATTAAGGGAATAAAACCCAATATGATAATTTATTCTCTTATTGATTTTAATATCTGGTTATTAACATATGGAAATAAATTACTAGATGATTGGCTAGATGTGTTAGGTCATTTATTAAAAACAGAAGTGGCAATATAGATTTTATTTAATGAAATTATTTCATGCTTACAACTTTTTCATGTTAATGATCTTAGAGGTTACTTTTACATGAGGAAATGAATGGATATGGCATTATATGTTACAAGTTTTGGAGAATACTATATGAAAGTTATGGATAAACATACTATTGTGTTTACATGGGCATACTGGGTCACAAAATGGATTAAAAACAGAATACTGGTCAAAAATAACACTGGATTTTAAAAATATCCTTTATATTCAAGCCATATATGACAGAATAACATCAGCATGTTTGGACCTATTTTTAACACTAAAAATGCAAAGGAAAAATACTGAATATATAGTAATTACTTATCAAACTTTGAATAACTGAGTATATGCTAAGCATTATATGTACTTCATTTCATTTACTTTTCACATGTGACCCTTTTCCAGAATACTGTTATCCGTATTTTACAGATGAAAAAGTTAAAGTTCAAAGAGCTTTAATAACCCAGCGAGGGTTAGAGTCAACTACTAAGCATTCAAAATCAAGTCAATTTAGCTCCAAAGCCCATGCTTTTAACCGTGAAGACAGACTAGTCAAAAACTGTATTTTATCTAAAAATTCAAATTTTATCCCCTAATTAATCTTGTAGCAGAACTGGTAAAAAAGAAGCAAAACTGGACTACTTGTAGATTGATCTCCCTTCACTTTCTCTGTTAATTCTTTACTGGTAATGTTAATAAGCAGTACTGTTAAAATAAGTACTGTTAATAATAAGTACTGTTAAAAAAGTAATCTTTCTTAAGGCAAAAAAAGGGGGGGGGGGTTAGAGAAGCCACAAACAGATTACCAACAATCAAATAATTAAGATCATAATTCACACTGAAGAAAATATATTTACAGAAACTAAGTTCACTGAGTCAGGTAAAATCTTTACCTGCTAATTTTTATCTGAATAATTTTTACAATTTATAGAGAAAAGTAAAAAGCTTACAGGAATGTCTCCATTTAAGAATAAAGTTTAAAAATTTAGCATACTAGCCTTGATTGTTTCTTCAGATACTTGGTTCTGTAATGCTCTCAAAGCTTCATCTTTCTTAATGTTTTCCTTTTCCATTTCCTGAAAACACACAGATTGGTAGCAAAAATATAAGTACATGTATAAATATTTTAATTTTAGCATTACTATTGGGCTGTTAAGCAATTGATTTAATTAGAATTAAAGGCAGGTTACAGAAACAAAGTATTAGCTTTTAAAGAACACTTTTACAAAGATTATTTTACCCCTTTGTTTTCCGTCAAGAGTCTGTCTAGTGATTCAAGATGATGTTGTTTACATATTATATCTTGCTGCAAAATGGACATAGTCTTTTCTTGTTCTTTAAACTGTTGGTCTTTTTTCTCTAGTTGAGATTCAAGCTAAATGTAAAAACAGGATCTATTAATTTCATATAATTTTTTAAAAATTAAGAAACATTTTAAATATATAGAAAAGAATACAATATTCATATGTTAAATTACTACTGAAATTACATAGATTTTTGCATTTTGCCGAATTTCCTTCAGTTTCTCTCCCTTGAGAGAAGAAATGAAATCACATGGCCAGGTCTTATTCCTCATCAATACAGCTGATTTCCTCCCTCACCAATACAATTGACCTTTGACCAACATAGGTTTGAACTGCACAGGTTGACTTATATGAGGATTTTTTACAGTATAGGACTATAAATGCATTTTTCCTCTTCCTTATGATTTTCTTAATAACATTTTCTTTTCTCTGGCTTGATTGTAAGAATACATTATACAATACCTGTAACCTACAAAATATGAGTTAGCTGACTATTTTGTTTTCAGTAAGGTTTCTGGTCAAGATTAGGCTGTTAGCAGTCAAGTTTTGTGGGAGTCAAAAGTTGAATCCAAATTTTTGACTGTGCAGGGGGTTGGTGCCCCTAACCCCTATGTTATTGGAAGGTCAACTCTACTACTGAAATTGGTCTATCACTTTCTGGTATGTTTCTCACACATGTTTTTTGTGCTTTTACTACATAGACCTACATATGTAGGTCTATGAACAATATGTAATGTGTTTCTGTTTTGAAAATTTACATAAACAATATCAATACTTCTGCAAGTTTTAGCAACTTGGTTTTTTCACTCAATATTGTTTAGCTAGTTATCCCTGGATATTTATCCATGCATGCATATGTGGATCTAGTTCATTGTTTTTGTCTTTTTTTTTTAAGTTTATTTACTTTGAGAAAGATAAAGTGTGTGCACACCAGGTTGGGAGAAGCAGAGAGGGAGGGAGAGAGAATCCCAAGCAGAATCTGTGCTGTCAGTGCAGAGCCTGATGTAGGGCCTGATCCCATGAACCGTGAGATCCTGACCTACGGTGAAATCAAGAGTTGAAAGCTTACCCAAGTGAGCCACCCAGGCACCCCTAGTTCATTGCTTTTTATAATGGTACAGTACTCTACTGTAACAACAAACTACAGCTTGTCTTCTACTCAAGAACAGTCTGATATTCTATTTTTCACCATCACAACAATGTTACAAAAGATCCTGTGTACATGTCTCTTTATGTACATGTATTAGTTTCTTTAGAATAGACCACCTAGAAGTGGACTTTCCACATTTCCAATTTCATTCAAAGTGCATCTAAATTTATGTTTTGATTAGAAATACATAAGATTCTTGGGGTGCCTGGGTGGCTCAGTCAGTTGAGTGTCCAACTTTGGCTGAGGTCATGATCTCATGGCTAGTGAGTTCCAGCCCCACATTGGGCTCTGTGCTGACAGTTCAGAGACTGGAGCCTGCTTCGGATTCTGTCTGTCTGTCTTTTTCTCTCTCTCTGCCCCTCCCCCACTCACACAGTGTCTCTCCCTCTATCTCAAAAATACACAACACAAACATTTAAACTTTTTTTTTTTTCAACATTTATTTTTGGGACAGAGAGAGACAGAGCATGAACGGGGGAGGGGCAGAGAGAGACGGAGACACAGAATCGGAAACAGGCTCCAGGCTCTGAGCCATCAGCCCAGAGCCCGACGCGGGGCTCGAACTCACGGACAGTGAGATCGTGACCTGGCTGAAGTCGGACGCTTAGCCGACTGCGCCACCCAGGCGCCCCTCCACAACACAAACATTTAAAAAAATTAAAAAAAAAAAGAAACATGTAAGATTCTCACTCCCACAACTTCATCAATAATTGGTGTTATCAAACTTTCAAAAGACTTTTGTGAAGACAAAATAGGAGATTACTGATATGTGTATATGAATATATGTGTATATTACACACACATGTAAAAAATTATGTATGTGATATATACATATATATATAAACACATGTACACATATATAATGAAAACATGGCAGAACAAAGCTAAATACAAAATATAAAAACCAAGGAACTGTGAAAACATTCAAATGAAAATAATCAAACAACAAATTAGAGGGAGAACAAATAAAGATGGAAGAAAAGTGAACAGAGCCTAAAGGACCAGTTGGGATACCATCAAGTGGACCTAAACACAGATCATGGGAGGAGAAGAAAGAGAAAAAGGGAAATTAAGAATATTTGAAGAAATAATGACTGAAAATGTCTAAATTTAATGAAAGATATGGATATAAACATCCAAAAATCTCAACTCCAAGAAAGAGGAACTCAAAGGGAACACCAAGACACATTATAATCAAACTCTCAAAAGACAAAGAATCTAGAAAGCAGCAAGAGATAAGTGAATAATCACATATAAAGGATCCACAATAACCTTACAAGCAGATATCATCAGAAACTTTGGAAGCCCAAAGACAATATGTTGATATATTGAAAAAAAAAACAAAAAACAAAAAACAAAATGTCCACCAAGAATCTTATTATCTGGCAAAACTGTCCTTTTGAGGCAGAAATTAAGACATCCCCAGAGAAATAAATGCTGAGGGAGTTTGTGACCACTAGATACACCTCACCAGAAATGCTCAAGGGAGTTCTACAAAGTGAAATGAAAGGACACTAGACAGTAATTCAAAGCCATATGGAGAAATAAAAATCTCAATAAAGATAACTGCATGGGCAATTATAAAAGCTAGTATTACTCCAACAATGGTTTATAATTGCATTTTTTGTTTTCTATAGAATTTAAGAGACTAATATATTTAAAGAAAAAAAACCAATTAGGGATGAGCCTGGGTGGCTCAGTCATTAAGCATCTGACTCTTGATTTCAACTCAGTCATGATCTCACAGTTTGTGAGTGTGAGCCCCGTGTTAATTCTGTGCTGACAGTGCAGAGCCTCTCTCTCTCCCTCTGTATCTGCCCCTCCCCAGCTCATACTCTTTCTCTCTCAGAAATAAGCTTTAAAAAAATTATAAAAAAGGATTAAAAAATTAGTGTAAAAACTAGTATTAGTATAAATTTGACTTGTAATTACAACTCTTCTACATAATTTAAATTTTTTTTTTTTAACGTTTATTTATTTTTGAGACAGAGAGAGACAGAGCATGAACGGGGGAGGGTCAGAGAGAGGGAGACACAGAATCGGAAACAGGCTCCAGGCTCTGAGCTGTCAGTACAGAGCCCGATGCGGGGCTCGAACTCACGGACAGCGAGATCATGACCTGAGCCGAAGTCGGCCGCTTAACCAACTGAGCCACCCAGGCGCCCCTCTTCTACATAATTTAAAAGACTAATGCATTTGAAAGAATCATTAGCTTATGTTTTAGGGTACACAATATGTAAAGAAGTAATTCTGTGACATCAACAATAGAAAGAGGTGAAAATGGAGCTGTAAAAGAACTGAGTTTGTGTATGTTACTTAAGTCAGGCTGGTATAAATTCAAATTAGAATAATGTAACTTTAGATTGTTAAATGTAATACTCATGACAACCACACCAAAAAAATAGCAAAAAAAAATTCAAAAAAGGAAATAAGAAAAGAATTTTAAAATTTCACTACAAAAAAATCAACTAAATTCAAAAAAATAGAGTAATGTAGGAAAGAAAGGACAAAATAGCTATAAAGCATATAGAAAACAAATAACATGATGACAAAAGTAAAACACCCCCTATCAGTATTTACTTTAAATGTAAATGGATTAAACTCTCCAATCAAAAGACAGAGACTGGCAGAATGGATAATAACACATGATCCAATTACAGCCGACTCTTGAACAATATAGGGTTAGGAGGCCTGCTCCCCTGTGCGTAAAAAATGTGTGTATAACTTCTGGTGACTGGGTGGCTCAGTCAGTTGAGCGTCCAACTTCTGCTCAGGTCATGATCTCACAGCTTGTGAGTTCGAGCCCTGCGTTGGGCTCCATGCTGGCAGCTCAGAGCCTGGAGCCTGTTTCGGATTCTGTGTCTCCCTCTCTCTCTGCCACTCCCCTGCTTGCACTCTTGTCTGCGTCTCAAAAAAAAACATTAAAAAAAAAAATCTGTGTATAACTTTTGACTCCATAAAAATGTAACTACTAATAGCCTACTATTAATCAAAGCCTTACCAATAACGTAAACAGTTGATTAACACATATTTTGTGTGTTACATGTATCTTACATGTATCTTACATGTTACATGTATTCTTAAAGTAAGCCAGGGAAAAATGTTATTAAAAAAATCATAAGGAAGCGAAATACATTTACAGTACTGCTATAAAAAAATCCACAAATAAATGGATCCATGCAGTTCAAACTCATGTTGTTCAAGAGTCAACTGTATATGCTGTCTACAAGAGAATCACTTAAGATCCAAAGATGCAAACATGTTAGAAGTGAAAGGATGGAAAAAGATACTCCATGCAAATAATAAAAGAGAGCAGGAGTACCTACACAAATATCAGACAAAATAGACTTTAAATCAGAAAAGGTTATAAGAGACAAAGAAAGACATTACATATTACTAAAAGATTCAAAAGAGTAGTGAGATATAACAACTATAAAATTTACTCATGTAATGACAGATCATTAAAATATATGAGGCAAAAATGGACAGAATTGAAGGGAAAAACAGAGTTCTAAAAAAATAGTTGGACTTCAATACCCCACTCACAATAATAGAAGACCAAACAGAACATTAATCAGGAAACAGAGGATTTAACACAATAAACTAGATCTAATAGACATATACAGAACACTCTACCCCAAACCAGAATATACATTCTCCTCAAGTGTGCAGGGGACATTTTGCAGGATAGACCATGTTAGGCCACAAATTGAAGTCTCAACAAGTTTAAAAGGACAGATATCATACAAAGTATATTCTCCAACCCACAACCAGATGAAATTAGAAGTGAATAATGAAAGGAAAATGTAAAAAGTCACAAAATTGTGGCATTAATTATACAGATTTTTAAACAACGAATGAATCAAAGAATTCACAAGAGAAATTAGAAGACACTTAGGAGACAAATGAAAACAAAAACACAACTTGCCAAAACTTAAGAGACCCAGCAAAAGCAGTGCTAATGGGTAAATTTATAGCTATAAATGTTTACATTAAAAATCAAAAAAGATTTCAAGTCAATAACTTAACTTCAAAACATAAGGAATCAGAAAAAGAATAAACTTAAACCCAAAGCTACTTGAAAGAAGGAAATAATAAAGATTACAGTAAAGATCAACAAAATGGAGAACAGAAAAAGAATAAAGAATATCAAAACGAAAAGTTGGTTCTTGGGAAAAATAAACAAAATTGACAAATCTTTAGCTGAGTAGATTAAAAAACAGAGAGTCCAAATTACCAAAATCAGAAACGAAAGTGGGGATGTTACTGCCAATTATACAGAAAGAAAAAAGATCATAAGAGAGTATTATGAATAATTGTATGCCCACAAATAGAATAATCTAGATGAAATGGACAAATTCCTAGAAATACAAAACCTACAAAGACTACACCATGCAAAAATAGATAATCTGAATGATCTATACCTGGTAAAGAGGTTAAATCAGTAATCAAAAATCTCCCAACAAAGAAAAGCCCTGAACCTGATAGTTTCAATGAATTATTTCACCAGTGAAAATTTAAAGAATACCAATCTTTCTCAAACTCTTCCAAAAAAATTAAGGAAGAGAGAACATTCCTTAACTAATTCTGATACCAGTTTTAACCTGATACCAAAACCAGACAAAGACACTAAAGGAAAACTACAGACCAATATTCCTGATAATGCCAAAATCAACATAATACTAATAATCCAAATTCAGCAGTGTAGTAAAAGGGGTACACTATGATCAAGTGGGATTTATTCCTGGAATGCAAGCATGGTTCAACATACACAAATCAATCAACAGGGGCACCTGGGTGGCTCAGTTGGTTGGGCGTCCAACTGGATTTTGGCTCAGGTTCATAAGATCAAGCCCCACGTCAGACTCTGTGCAGAAGACAGCACGAGGGCTGCTCAGGATTCTCTCTCTCTCTCTCTCTGCCCCTGCCCTGTTCATTGCTCTCTCTCTCTCTCTCTCTGAGAATAAATAAATAAACATTTTTAAAAATCAATCAATGGGGCGCCTGGGTGGCGCAGTCGGTTAAGCGTCCGACTTCAGCCAGGTCACGATCTCTCAGTCCGTGAGTTCGAGCCCGGCGTCAGGCTCTGGGCTGACGGCTCAGAGCCTGGAGCCTGTTTCCGATTCTGTGTCTCCCTCTATCTCTGCCCCGCCCCCGTTCATGCTCTGTCTCTCTCTGTCCCAAAAATAAATAAACGTTGAAAAAAAAAAAAATTTAAAGGAGGAACAAGAAAGGTGACCAGACTGTAGGTACAGCAGAGACTGAAAATACAAGAAACTGTAATGAACAACTTCAGGCCAATCCGTTTAAAAAAAAAAAAAAAAAAAAAAAAATCAATCAGTGTAATGTACCATATCAAAAAAATGAAGGAAAAAAACCCACACATGATCATCTCAATTGATGCAGGAAAAAGTTGACAAAACTCAAAACCCTTTCATGAGAAAAACATTCAACAAACTAGGAATAAAAGAAAGCTACCTTAATATAATAAAAGCCATTTATGGAAAACCCACAGCGGGGCACCTGGGTGGTTCAGTCAGTTAAGTGTCCGACTTCGGCTCAGATCATGATATCATAGGTCGTGAGTTGGAGCCCTGCGTGGGGCTCTGTGACGACAGCTAAGAGCCTGAAGCCTGCTTTGGATTCTGTGTCTCTGTTTCTCTCTCTCTACCCCTCCCCCACTCTTGCACACACCCCCCCCCCCACTCTCTCTCTCTCTCAAAAATAAACAAACACTAAAAAAAGAAAAAGGAAAACCCACAGCTAACATCCTACTCAATTGGTGAAAGACTGAAAGCTTTTCCTCTAAGATCAGGAAAAAAACAAGGATGTCCCCTCTCACTTTGTTTTTTTTTTGTTTTTATTTTTTTTTTAACATTTATTTAATATTGAGATACAGAGCATGAGCATGGGAGCTGCAAAAGGAGAGACACAGAATCTGAAGCAGGCTCTAGGCTCTGAGTTGTCAGCACAGAGCCCGACACAGGGCTCAAACTCACAAACCGTGAGGTTGTGATCTGAGCCGAAGTCTGACACTTAACCAACTGAGCCACCCAGGCACCCTGCCCCCTCTCACTTCTATTCAACACAGTACTAGAAATTCTGGCCATAGCAATCAGCATCCATTGACAGATAAACGGATAAGCAAAATGTGGTATATACATACAATAGAATATTATTCTTATAAAGGAAACAAATTCTGCAGTATGCCACAACATGGATGAACCTCTAGGATATTATGCTAAGTGAATTAAGCCAGTCACAAAAAGACAAACACTGTATGATTTCACTTATATGAGATACTTTGGGTAGTCAGAATCATAGGGACAGAAGAAAATAGAATGACAGTAGCTAGGGGGTGAAAGGAGGGGAAAATGGGAGTTACTGTTTTAATGGGTATAGAGTTCCAGTTCTGACATTATTGCACAGGTCCCTTAGGCTCTGATCTTTTTTCCTGTTTCTCAGACTGAGTAATGTCTGTGGCTCTCTGTTTCAAGCTCATATTTTTTTTCTCTTATTAGTTCCATTCTACTATTAAGTCCATCAAATAATGTATTTTTTACCTAGTCTTATGTTTTTGGTCTCACAGCTTCTTTAACTTGTTCTTACTCTAATTTCAACTCAATGGTAAGAGCACTTCTACTCTCAACCAGTCTTCAAGCTATTTTTATGTCTAGTGTACCAGAGTCTACAAAATCACTCTTAATTTAATCATGCCAAAAAATAATTATTAAAACTGAAATGGCAAGAGTACTATACAAGAAAGCATTGTAAAATGATCTAGAAGTAATGGAATGCTAATTCTACTACTTGCCACTTACTTTTCTAGGTCTTTGTTTCCTCATCTATCAAAAAAAAAAAAAAAAGTTGAGCTAGTAATGTTAAGGTTCTTTTCAGCATTCATATTCTAAACATACATTATGTCTACATGGAAAAACATAATATCTTACTCTTTCAATCTGCTTTTCCATTTCTTTATGCTGTTCAAGATGAATTTTCTTGGCCTTTTCAAAAGCTAAACAAATTTTCTCATGCTCTGTATTGATATTGGTTTCTAGACTTCTTATCTTTTCATTCTTTTCCTAGAAATACAAAAACACTTTAAAAGAATATAACTGACATTGAGGAGAGCACCTGTTGGGATGAGCACTGGGTGTTGTATGGAAACCAATGTGACAATAAATTTCATATTAAAAAATAAAGACTAGGAAAGACAAAAAAGATGAATATAACTGAGAACAAGTTTTACATAAAAACACTTAAGTAAAGCATTATATCTGTCATACTCTATTTTTTTAAGAATCACAATAGTGAATATGTCAAACATCAAAAATATCTAAACATATACATAAGACAAAATGGTTATTTTAAAAAATTGTGTCAAAATGAAAACCTTCAACTATTTTAAAATATTGAAAAGCATATCAAAGAAGTTCATTATTTCCTTCACTTCTACTAGAATAAAAATAAGAAATTACAGATAACAACTTGCTATATATAAGCCTATTGACTTAAAAATATAGAAACAAAAAACAAATAATCAGAAGAATTTACTAGAATTTATGCTTTCCTATTTGGTATACTGTATAACAATGAAAATAAAACAAACATGCTGTCACAAATCAAGTGCATTAAAGTCACAGTGAATTTGTAACCACACAGTAATATTTACCATAAGCTCCTGTTCCAGTTCTGCATTTTTTGCAGCAATAGAGGAATAAGCAACTATTTTTTCTTCCAGCTGTTTCTCTAGAGTTAAAAGTTGAGAACATTTCTTTGTCATCTGAAAACACATTGAAATAAACAAATTATTTTTAAAAATTACTTTTAAATATAAGTGGCAATTTAGAAGAAAAATGGTGAAGGAAAGACCAGGGACTGTTCCATCTATGTAATACATAAGTAATTTAATTCTGAGTCCTATGTCCAAATAGGATTACATCCTAACCCATTTCTTAAAAGTAGCATTTAAGATTGAAATTAGTATAAAAAAATGTTAATAGTAGCTATTTCTGGTGGTAGAATTATTAATGGCATTTTCTTCTTTGTCCTTTCTGTACTTTCAACAAGACTGTGCTAATTTTGTAATTTAAAAAGTTATTAATCTCAGTACTAGGATATTTTATTTCATTTTATTTTTTTAATTTACATCCAAGTTAGTTAGCATATAGTGTAACAATGATTTCAGGAGTAGATTCCTCAATACCTCTTACCTATTGAGACTATCATCCCTCCCACAATCCCTCCAGTAACCCTCTGTTTGTTCTCCATATTTAAGAATCTCTTATGTTTTTGTCTCCTTCCCTGTTTTTATATTATTTTTGTTTCCCTTCTCTTATGTTCATCTGTTTTGCATCTTAAAGTCCTCATGTGAGTGAAGTCATATGATATTTTTCTTCCTCTAATTGACTAATTTTGCTTAACATAATACCCTCTAGTTCCATCCATGTAGTTGCAAATGGCAAGATTTCATTCTTTTTGATTGCCAAGTAATACTCCATTGTATACATATACATACCACATTTTCTTTATCCATTCATCTGTCAATGGATACTTGAGCTCTTTCCATACTTTGGCTATTGTTGATAGTGCTGCTATAAACATTGGAGTGCATATGCCCCTTCAAAACAGCATACCTGTATCCCTTAGGTAAATTCCTAGCAGTGCAGTTGCTGGGTCATAGGGTAGTTCTATTTTTAATTTTTTGAGGAGCCTCCATAGTGTTTTCCAGAGTGGCTGCACCAGTTTGCATTCCCACCAGCAGTGCAAAAGAGATCCTCTTTCTCTACATTCTCATCAACATCTGTTGTTGACTGACTTGTTAATGTCAACCATTCTGACAGGTGTGAGGTGGTATCTCATTGCGGTTTTGCTTTGTATCTCCCTGATGATGAGTAATGTTGAGCATTTTTTCATGTTTGGTTGGCCACCTGGATGTCTTCTTTGGAGAAGTGTCTATTCAAGTCGTTTGCCATTTCTTCACTGGATTCTTTATTTTTTGGTGTTGAGTTTGATAAGTTCTTTATAGATTTTGGATACTAACCCTTTATCTAACCTTTATGTCATTTGCAAATATCTCCTCCCATTCTGTCGGTTGCCTTTTAGTTTTGCTGATTGTTTCCTTCACTGTGCAGAAGCTTTTTATTTTGATGAGATCCCAATAGTTCATTTTTGCTTTTGTTTCCCTTGCCTCTGGAGACATGTTAAGAAGTTGCTGCGGTCAAGATCAAAGAGGTTTTTGCCTGCTTTCTCCTCGAGGATTTTGATGGCTTCCTGTCTTACATTTAGGTCTTTCATTCATTTTGAGTTTATTTTTGTGTATGGTGTAAAAAAGTGGTCCACGTTCATTTTTCTGCATGTCGCTGTCCAGTTTCCCAGCACCACTTGCTGAAGAGACTGTCTTTATTCTATTGGATATTCTTTCCTGCTTTGTCAAAGATTAGTTGGTCATACGTTTGTGGGTCCATTTCTGGGTCCTCTATTCTGTTCCATTGATCTGAGTGTCTGTTCTTGTGCCAGTACCATACTGTCTTGATGATTACAGCTTTGTAATACTGCTTGAAGTCCAGGAGTGTGATGCCTCCAGCTCTGGTTTTCTTTTTCAAGATTTCTTTGGCTATTCGGGGTCTTTTCTGGTTCCATACAAATTTTAGGATTGTTTGTTCTAGCTCTGTGAAGAACGCCAGTGTTATTTTGATAGGTATTGCATTCAATATGTAGATTACTTTGGGTAGTACTGACATTTTAACAATATTTGTTCTTCCTATCTAGAAGTATAGAATATTTTCCATTTTTTTGTGTGTCTTCTTCAATTTCTTTCATAAGCTTTCTATAGTTTTCAGTTTATAGATTTTTCACCTGTTTGGTTATTTTTATTCCTAGGTATTTTTTGGTTTTTGGTGCAATTGTAAATGGGATCAATTCCTTGATTTCTCTTTTTGTTGCTTCATTGTTGATGTACAGGAATGCAACTGATTTCTGTGCATTGATTTTATATCTTGCCACTTTGCTGAATTCATGGATCAGTTCTAGCAGTTGTTTGGTGGAATCTTTTGGGTTTTCCATACGGAGTACCACGTCATCTGTGAAGAGTTAAAGTATGACCTCCTCCTGGCCGATTTGGATGTCTTTTATTTCTTTGTGTTGTCTAACTGCTGAAGCTAAGACTTCCAATACTATGTTGAATAACAGCAGTGAGAATGGACATTCCTCTCTTGTTCTTGACCTTAGGGGGAAAGCTCTGTTTTTCCCCATTGACGATGATATTAGCACTGGGTACTAGCATATTTTCTAAGTAAGCTAATGGCTACAATTTAGATTTACATAGACTAAATCTACTGAATCAGAATCACTGGAACGGTACCCAGAAATCTACATGTTTAACCAGCTTCCTAGGTGATTCTGCTGTTTGCTAACAATCAAAATCCTCTATTATCACTCCTTTTCTTCCAATTATATAATCCAAGTTCTTTACTTGTAAATGTGTATTAGCCATATTAACCTAAATGTTCATTTTTTTTTTTTTTGAGAGAGAGAGAGAGAGAGAGAGAGAGAACAAGCACAGCAGGGGAGGGGCAGACAGACAGACAGACAGACAGAATTCAAAGCAGGCTCCAGGCTCTGAGCTGTCAGCACAGAGCCTGATGTGGGGCTCAAATTCACAAGCCACAATATTATGACCTAAGCTGAAGTTGGACGCTTAACCTGAGTCACCCAGGTGCCCCTGGCCATATTAACTTATACTTGGAAGAAATAACAGACTGCAATACAAGTTCCACCATATCTGAGACCTGTTAGCCACTAAAGACTAATTTCTTACTTTTAACAGAAGGTTTCCCAATATAATTTTAAAAGAATTTATAACTTATGTGGTACCATTAATTCCTTTTGATGTATAAATCTGGACTTACACATACAACTTTTACAAAACTCTACCTTTTTTTTGTCTCCAAAGTTAGTGCATATAAACAGCTAATTCAAGCTTACTTCACTTTCAAGTTTGCTAGAGTTTGAAGCTTTCTCCAGCAGCTCCTCTTGTATCAGCTGAAACTGACTAGTTCTGTGGGCCATGTTAACCTTCAAATCAGAATTCTCAGCTTCTATTTGCATCAACTTAGTACGTAGTTCTTCTATTCCAGAAGCAAGTCTTTGCCTTTCTCTTTCATATTGCTTGTTCACAGTATGTTGATTTTGGTCTTTTATTCTTTCTGCTGACAAACATAAAAGGAAAATTCCTCTGTATAAAACTTACAGAAAAAAACCCTATTTCAATGTTGAAAGATTTAATCGTAAATAAAGTTTAATTCCTTATCCAAAGAATACTAAAGGGAACAGAGAATGAGATGTACTTTAAGGAAAAGGTAATGAAGGAACATGGCAAGTAACATACTTTCTATTATTAAGTACATAACAAAGTAGGAATAACTTCTGAGTCACTCACTTTTCCAGACTATTCCTTAATACCAAAAAGAGTCCTTCTCCACCTATAAAAATCCCCGTATTTCGGATAGAAAACATTGCCAAAAAAAAAAAAATCATTGTTTAAAAAAATCATTGTTAAAAAATCATTATTTCCTTAAACTGAAGTTAATCATAAAATTTCTCTAGAGCATATTTTTATTTATTGTATATAGATGCAAGTTCAAAAGCTGAAAACTGAGAATCCTTCCTACTCTAAACTAGCTCATGAGAATTCAGTGATGCTTTTTTAAAACTACTGAGGGTTATCAAAGGTAGTTGTTTGAATATATACTTTCTCCACTATAAATATATAAACCTATTCCCACCTAAAAGTAACTGAGCTTTCAGGAGTGCTTTAAAGAGGGATAATATATATGATTGCATGAGAACACACAGAGGTATGGAAGTAAGTGGAGATGCACTATGCCTTCTTCGAGGGCAGCACAAGTAGCCATTTCCTATCAATTCTCCATATCCCTAATATTTCACTTTCTAGGCTATCATTAGTTCTATACTCTTTGATGTAAGAGAACTCATGACATATTTATCAACATCTCTAATAATTAGCATTCACTCTGCTAATAACACCATCACTCTCTTCCCTATTCTCTCTAATCACTTTGATAGCTAATTCTCTCTGCTGTCATTCCTCCTGCCAGAAGCCAATCATATTTGAAGACAGACAATGATAAATTAAAGATACATAAATTAACCAGTAGGGCAACTACTAAGAAAGTAAAGAAGTATAGTTAACTAATCAATAGTGAAGATTTAAAAAAAATAGAATACTAAAATATAATTGATCTAAAAGAAGGCAGGAGAGATGAATAAAGGCCATTAGAATAAATAATAAACAAATACCAAGGTGATAAACTTAAACCCAAAAAAGACCAATAGTTGCATTAAATGTGTCTAAACATTCCACTGAATGAGCAAAAAATGTTAGAATATAAAAGCAAGAACCAATTATATGCTCTCTATCAGAAACTCACTTTATCTATAAAAAATACAGACTAAAAGGATGAAAAAAGTCATACCAGGAAAACTCAAACACAGCTGGAGTGATGATCAGAAAGAAAATTAAGAAAACAATCCCATTTATAATTGACCCAAAAAGAAAATATCTAAAAATAAATTTGAGGAGGGGAAAGATTTGTACACTAAACACTATAAGACACTGATGAAAGAAACTGAAGACACAAATTAATAGATAGTTCATGTTCATGGACTGGAAAAATACTGTGAAAATCTCCATACTACCTAAATCTAAAGATTTAATTCAACCCCCATCAAAATCCCAATGGCATTTTTTTTTTATAGAACAAAAGACAAATCCTAAAATTTGTATGGAACCACAAAAGACCCCAAATAGCTAAACTAATCTTGAGAAAGTAAAACGAAGCTGAAGGCGTCACACTTCCTAATTTCAAACTGTATTATAAAACCATAGTAATCAAAACAGTATGGTACTGGCATTAAAAACAGACATATGGGGTGCTTGGGTAGCTCAGTCAGTTGTCCAACTCTTGATTTCAGCTCAGGTCATGACCTCACGGTTCATGGGATCAAGCCCTGAATTGGGCTCTGCACTGACAGCATGCAGCCTGCTTGGGATTCTCTCTCTTTCCCTCTTTCTCTGCCCTTCCCCTCCTCATTCTCTCCCTGCCTCCCTCCCTCCCTCTCTCTCAAAATAAAGGTAAATTAATTTACAACAAAGGAGTCAAGAACA
Organism: Felis catus; assembly: GCF_018350175.1. Classification (NCBI taxonomy): domain Eukaryota; kingdom Metazoa; phylum Chordata; class Mammalia; order Carnivora; family Felidae; genus Felis; species Felis catus. The sequence goes on along the minus strand of NC_058375.1, from coordinate 79,096,940 downwards.
TACAATAGGGAAAGGACAGTCTTTTTAATAAACAGTGTTGGGTTAACTGAACAGCCATATGCAAAAGAATGAAACTAGACCACTATCTTAAGTAGACAAAAATCAACTTAAAATGGTTTAAAGACTTGAATATTAAACCTAAAACATAAAACTTCTGGAAGAAAACATAAGTAAAAAGCTCTTAGATCTATCAGTCCTGGTGATGGTAATTTTTGGATTCAACACCAAAAGCAAAAGCAAAAAAGTAAAAATAAGTGGGACTATATCAAACTAAAAAGCTTCTGTACCGCAAAAGAAACCATCAACAAAATGAAAAGACAATCTACAGAATGGGAGAAAATATTTGTAAATCTATATCTGATAAGGGATTAATATCCAAAATGCATAAAAACTCATATAACCCAATAGCAAAAAAAAAAAAAAAACAATTAAAAATGGGCAGAAGATCTAAATAAGACATTTTTCCAAAGAAGATATACAAATGGCCAATAGACACATGAAAAGATGTTCAACACCACTAATCATCAAAGAAATGCAAATCATAATCACAATAAGGTATCACTTCACACCTACAAAAATGGCTATCATCAAAAAGATGAGAAATAAGCGTTGGTGAAGATGTGGAGAAAAGGGAAACCTTGTGCCCTGTTGGTGAACATGTAAACTGGTAGAGCCACTATGGAAAACAATATGGAATTGCTTTTAAAAATTAAAAATAGAGCTACCACATATGCAGTAATTCCACTTCTGAATATTTACCTGAAGGAAATGAAATCACTATCTGCACTCATGTACATTGCAGCATTATTTACAATAGCCAAGTCATGGAAGTAATCTAAGCATCCACTGACAGATGCATGGATAAATACAAGGTAGCACACACACACACACACACACACACACACACACACACACACACACACAGAAATACTATTTAGCCATAAAAAGGACTTTTTTTTTAATGTTTATTTACTTTTGAGAGATAGGCAGAGCATGAGCAGGGGAGGGGCAGAGAGAGACAGAGACACAGAATCTGAAGCAGGCTCCAGGCTCTGAGCTGTCAGCACAGGGCCCAACGTGGGGCTCGAACTCACAAACCATGAGATCATGACCTGAGCTGAAGTCAGTCGCTCAACCAACTGAGCCACCCAGGTGCCCCAAAAAGACATCTTTTTACTTGTGACAATATGGATGAACTTGAGGACATTAGGTTAAATGAAAAGCCAGGCAGAGAAAGACAAATACTGTATGATCTCACTTATATGTGAAATATAAAAACAAACAAACAAATGAAACAAACTCATAGAACGGAGTGTTATTTGCCAGAGGTAGGGGTTAGTGGTGGGGAAAATGGGTAAATGTGGTCAAAAGGTACAAACTTTCAGTTATAAGATAAACAAGTCCTGGGTATAGATATAATATACAACATGGTAACTATAGTCAATAATATATATTTGAAACTTGTTGAGAGTAGATCGTAAAAATTTTTTTTTACATTTATTCATTTTTGAAAGACAGAGAGAGAGCACAAGCAGGGGTGGGGCGGAGAGGGTGGGGGTACGCAGAATCTGAAGCAGGTTCCAGGCTCTGAGCTGTCAGCACAGAGCCTGACGTGGGGTTCGAACTCACAAACCATGAAATCATGACCTGAGCCGAAGTCGGATGCTCAATGACTGAGCCACCCAGTTACCCTGAGAGTAGATCTTAAAAGCTCTCATCCCTCCCCAAAATTTGTTACTTATCTGTGATGACGGATGTTACATAGACTTATTATTGTGGTTATCATTTCAAAATATACACATATATCACATCATTATGACATACACCTAAAACTAATATGATATTATATGTCAATTATATACCAATAAAAAATTAGCTCAAGTAACTATATTAACACATTTTTTAAATGTCTGTTTATATTTGAGAGAGACAGAGAGAGACAGTGTGTGAGCAGGGGTAGAAGAGGGGCAGAGAGAGGGAGACACAGAACTCGAAGCAGGCTCTAGGCTCTGGGCTATCAGCACAGAGCCCGACCCGGGGCTCAAACTCAATGGATCGTGAGATTATGACCTGCAGAAGTCGGGCACTTAACCGACTGAGTCACCCAGGTGCCCCAGATAGAGTAACTATATTAATTTTAGGTAAAGCAGAGTTCAGACTCACAGAACTAAAAGGATAAATTAACAAACTCACATACATATCTGAAGATTTCAAGATTTTTTTCTCAGTAATTGAACAAGTACACAGAAAATCACTAGGGGGAAAGAAGACTCAAGCTTCTATAAATAAGTTTAATATGATTGAAGTTCACTCTACCCAATAGTCCCCAGAATACACAATTTTTTCAAGTGCATTTAAAACAATCATCAAGATAGTCCATATGCTGGCCAATAAACTAAATCTCAAAACATTTTTAAGAACTGAAATCAGGTTCATTCATGAATTAGGTTATTAGAAACAACTTAATGTCCACTACTAATAACAAAAGGACACCTGGAAAATTCTAAATATTTGGAAATAAATACACACAAGAGATATTATAAGATATTTTGAAGTGAATAAAATGAAAATGCAATATATAAAAATTAGTGGGATGCAGGTATAGCATTGCCTAAAGAGAAGTATTTTATACCCTTAAATAGTTATATAAGGTTTAAAATCAATAATCTAAGCATTCATTTTAAGAAAAGTTAAAGACAGAATTGAACCCAAAGAAAATTAAGGAGTATAAGGGATCCTTAGGAAAATGGCTTTTTTTGTTTTTGTTTTTCAGTATAATTAACATAGCGTGTTATGTTAGCTTCAGGTGTACAATATGGTAATACAACATTTCTACACATTACTCAGGGCTCATCATGATAAGTGCACTCTTAATACCCTTTTATCTATTTTACTCTTTCTTCCACCCACTTCCAGTCTAGCAGCCACCAGTTTGTTCTCCATATTTAAGAGAGATTTTTTGGTCTGTTTTTCATTGTTCATTTGGTTTGTTTCTTAAATTCCACATATGAATAAAATCATATGGTATTTGTCTTTCTCTGTCTGATATACTTTATTTAGCATTGTATCCTCTAGGTCCATTCATGCTGTTGCAAAAGGCAAAATTTCATTTCTTTTTATGGCTGAGTAATATTCCAGTATGTGTAATATTCCACACACACATATATACATACCACATCTTCTTTACCCATTCTTCTATCAGTGGAAACTTAGGTTGCTTCCATATCTTGGCTATTGTAAGTAATGCCACAATAAACATAGGAGTGCATGTATCTTTTGAATTAATATTTTTGTTTTCTTTGGGTAAATACCCAGTAGTGGAATTACTGGATCATACGGTGATTTTTAATTTTTTTTTTAAATACAATTTATTGCCAAGTTAGCTAACATACAGTGTATATACAGTGTGCTCTTGGTTTTGTTTTTGAGGAAACTCCATACTGTTTTCCACAGTGGCTATACCAGTTTGCACTCCTACCAACAGTGCACGAGTGTTGCTTTTTCTCTACATCTTTAACAACACTTGTTATTCCTTGTGTTTTAGGTTTTAGCCATTCTGATAGATGTGAGATGATGTCTTATGGAGGTTTTGATTTGCATTTCCCTGACGATCAGTGATGTTGAACATTTTTTTAATGTGTCTGTTGGTCATTTGTAAGTCTTCTGATGGAAATGTTAGATATTTTAATTGTGGTGATAGTTACAAGGGTATAAACATGAAAAAATATACATTTGATAAAACATTTCAAACTTTGTTATTTTAAATGGGTGTATCCTACTAGTAAATTTTACTTCAGTAAACTACATTTTTTGATGTTTTTTTAAATTTGTTTTTGAGAGAGAGGGAGGAGTAGTGAGGGAGACAGAGAATTTCAAGCAGGCTCTGTACTGTTAGCAGAGAACCCAACATGGGGCTCAAACTCACAAATCGTAAGATCACGGCCTGAGCCGAAATCAAGAGTTGGACGCTTACCTGACTGAGCCACCCAGGGGTAGCTTTATCATTTTTAAAGAATAATGCAAAGTTCAACAATTTTGAAATTCTTGCTATCTTACCAACCCATAACTAGTAATAACAGATTACTGATAATACAAACTAAACATCTGATAATCCATTTCTCTAAAAAACTATCATAAACAACTCAGAATTAAAGAATTTGATTTAGGGGCGCCTGGGCGGCTCAGTTGATTGAGTGTCCGACTTTGGCTCAGGTCATAATCTCACGGTTCATGAGTTCGAGCCCCACGACAGGCTGTGTGCTGACAGCATTAGAGCCTGGAGCCTGCTTCGGATTCTGTGTCTCCCTTTCTCTCTGCTCCTCCCCCGCTCATGCTCCATCTCTCTCCTTCAAAAATCAATTAAAAAAAAAATTTTTTTTAAATTAAAAAAAGAATTTAATACACTCACCTAATTGATTACCTCCTAGTTTTACCGGTTCTGTCTCTACACTATTTAATTTGCCACTTTCTTGTTTGTCATTACAAGCAATAAGATTCTGAGATAACTGATTCGCGGCCAGGTTTGCCTGAAGCTTTTGAATTTCTGCCTCCTTTATTGCAAGTTTAATCCTGGAACAAAACAAAATACACCAAAACCATTAGAAAGATCTATATAAATATCTCCCACCATTTTTACCTTTCAAGTTGGCAAAAATTTTAAAACTCTGATATTAGTTAACTCTTGGGCAGGATGTAGAAATTCTCATATACCACTGATGGGAATGTAAACTGGCACAGCTACTTTAAAAACTTGATAGTACCTAGTAACAGTAAAAATGTACACATGCTATAACCCAGCACTTTCACTTTTAGGAATATACACTAGAGACACTCTGGCATATTGTATAAGGCAACACATAAAGGTATGTACTTTGCAGCACTGTTTGTAACAGAAGAAAACTACAGTTCTAGGTGACACAGTTCTAGGACAGACTCCTATACAGCTATTAAAACTACCTACACTAATCCACCCATTGATTGGTAACTCTAACTACCCACCTCAACATGTATGAATTTAAAAAATAATGCTGAGTAAAAAAGCAAAATTACAAACAATATAAGCATATATATTTTGCATGTATGTGTGAATGTAAACATACACAAAATGGATGGAAGAATACGTACCCAGTTCATGATGGTGTATTCTTAAGAGGAGAATGAGACTAGTGGGAAAGATCAATGGGTATTATCCACCCTGTAATGTTTTATGTTTTACTTGAACACATTTGAAAAAATATCACAGAATGTTAAGAAGAATCAAGTCTTAGTTCTGGAAACACAGTTGTTTGTTTTAATACTGGATGAACTTTTCTATATATTTTTCATCTTCTCAATTAAGGATTTTAATTTAACTGCCAATTTAAAAAAAACCACTGTATTTACTACAACTTCAGCATCTGAAAGCCATACCTCAATTCTGAAATCAACATTTTATTTGCCTCACAGCAGCCAATGTAATTGTCTTCCTTGTTTGACAAACTACTCATCTGGTGCTTAGAAAGAGGTGATTTAAAACCAAACACTTCACTTTTTAACTGCAAATTTAAAAAGAGACATACATAAACTTACAATATCTATGATGCAATTGTTTTATTCAGAACTCCAATTTTGAAAAATTGTGTGAATTTAATAGAAACAACCTAATGTCCGTCAACAGGATAAATGTAAAAATACATTATGAAATACTGAGATAACAGAAAAATCACAATAGTTAAAATAAACCCGCATTATATAAATCATTATGGAGGTATCACATAATATAACATTATGTGAAAAACAACAGAAGCACATGTAGTATTTTCCAAAACACTTTAGCTATATTTTTAATTTTTTTTAATGTTTATTTATTTTTGAGAGTGAGGGAGAGTGAAGGGGAGGGAGAGAGAAAGAGAGAGAGAGAGAGAGAGAGAGAGCGCGCGCACAAGTGAGGGAGGGGCAAAGAGAGAGAAAGAGACAGAGACAGAGAATCTGAAGCAGGCTCTGCACTGTCAGCACAAAGCCCGATGTAAGGCTCAAACCCACGAGCCCTGAGATTATGACCTGAGCTGAAGTCAGATGCTCAACCAAATGAGCCACCCAGGTGCCCTTGCTGTATTTTTAAAAATAAAATAAAATAGGTAAGAGTCAAAGAAATAAAATTGGTAAGTCTACCACCCATCCAAATATATTTGAAACCGGGGCATTTGGGTGGCACAGTTGGTTAGGCATCCAACTCTTGATCTCGGCTGGGATCTCACCACTTGTGAGTTCACGCCCTGCGTCAGGCTCTGCGTTGATGGTGTGGAGCCTGCTTGGGATTCCGTCTCTCCTTCTCTCTGACCCTCCCTCATTTGTGTTCTCTCTCTCTCAAAATAAATAAACTTAAAATTAAAAAATATATACATATTTGAAATCAGCCATGACACATTTATATAGTTTTCTCCTGATCTCACCTTTATTTTACAATTATCAGTAACAGATTTCTGACATAGTTATACTTAACCTTCTTTCTAATCTCACTTATATATATAGTTATATATGTAACTGAAAGAGAAATGATGGCCATCTGCTATCATAAAAACATTTTAATAAGTACACGAAAAGTTGCTCAACATTGTTAGTCATTAGAATAATGTAAATTAAAACCACAATGTGATACCACATCACACCCACTAAGATGGCTATAAATCTAAAAGACAGACAATAACAAATGTTGGCTAGGTTGTAGAAAAACAGGAACTCTCAGACATTCCTGGTGAGAATGTAAAATGGTATAGCCACTTTGGAAAACAGTTCAGTACAACTTTACCATATGACCCAGCAATTCCATTCCTAGGTATGTACTCAAGAGAAATGAAACTATGTCCACACACAGACTTGTATGCAAATGTTCGTAGCAGTATTGTTCATAATAGTCCAAACATGGAAGCAACCCAAATATCTATCTACTTATTGGTGAACAGTTAAATAAAATGTGGTGTATCCATACAATTGAATAATATTCAACAATAAAGTGATATGGAGTACTGATATATATCACAATGAATGATCCTCAAAAATTTTTAGAAAGCTAAAGACCATATATTGTACAATTTCATTTATATGAAAAATCCAAAAAAGACAAATCTCTAGAGGCAGAAAATACATTAGTGGTTCCCTAGGGGTGAGTGTGGTGAAGGAATCTTCTGAACGGTAAACTGAAAACTGGACTGCAGTGATTGCTCCAAAACTTGTAAGTTTACTAAAAATCACTGAATGGTACAATTAAAATGGGTGAATTCTGTGGTATACAAATATTACTTGAATAAAGCTGTTTTTTAAAAATCCTGTGCCATTCTTACATAGGGCGTCTGAGAGACTAAGAAAGGGTAGGAGCAGAAAAAGAAAAGGGATTAGGTAGAAAAGAAATTCATTACTGAAAGTAGAGATATGTAAAAAAAACATAAAGTAAAAGCTAATAAAGCAACCACAAAATGATGATCTCTTATAAAGCACTTGAGTAAAAGTTTCCTTTTCATCCATACTTACTGGCAACTGGGACATAACTTTTTCCAGACTTCTCAGTTCCACCCTTGAACTCTCTATTTCTTGCTGACACAAATCCAGTCGCTCATTCTGTGCTGCAACACGGACCTTTAATTCTCGGTTTTCATTCATTAGAGAAAATTTTTCTCTCAGTACTTCCTCTTTGTCTTCTAACTCACTCTCTAGCTTCAGAATACTTTGCTTAGATTCAGTTAGTTGTGCCATAACTTCTGAATTTTTCACTGCCATGATCCTTAATTTTTCTTTTCCATTGTTATTTTCCTCTTTTAACTGCCTATGAAGAAAAAAACATAAAAATGAAAACAAAATATATATTTATTTTCAGTAAATCCCAGTTAATCTCACTTTTAAAATATTTTAAAGCAGGGGGTGGGGAGGGGAAAAATGGGTGACGGGCATTGAGGAGGGCACTTGTTGGGATGAGAACTGGGTGTTGTATATAAGCGATGAATCACAGGACTCTATCCCCAAAACCAAGAGCACACTGTATACACTATATGTTAGCCAACTTGACAATAAATTATATTAAAAAATAAACAAATAAAAACATTTAAAAATTTTCAAAAAATAAAATATTTTAAAGCTTTAATTCTGAAATAATAATACCTGCTCACATTTACTGAGTACCTACTTTCTGCATGCCAGGCACTCACAACTTTATGTGGGTAGCACGATTATCATTCTCTGTTTATAGATAAGGAAACTAAGGTATATAAAGGTTATAAAACTTTCCCAGTGTCTCATAGTAAGGAGGAAGGCAGGATAACTCCATTATCTTTGAAGCACTTGTGCTCCCTTTATAAAAGTATAAGACAGGAGATCTAACTCCCACATCCTAATTCAACATATTGCAACTTCAAGAAAGTTTTAGGTTATATAAGGAAAAATCATGAACTATTAGCCACAACTCTAAAAGATAGTAATCAACCATTAACAGATTACTAGGCAGTAATATTTTCATATATGTTTGTGTTCATCTTCTCTAAATATATGCAAAGCAAATATGTTGATCATATCACTCTATATTTGCAAGTATATTAATATCAACACATTTTATTCATTAAAAATCCTAACATTATACCCAGAAAACAATTGCAGTCATGAAACCTAGCTTTCTATGTAATTTAAGGCCACAATTACAATATACAAAATATTCTATTTTAAAACGTTTCAGTTCTTTCTCCATTTCCACACAAAACTCCTTTTTCCATAACAAGATACTGTACCTTAATTTTTCTTTCAGAATTTCAAGGTCACTTTTATATACACCACACTTTTCCTGCAGCCTTTTATTTTCTTTTTCACAGCTAATTAGATTTTTCTCTAATATTTCTTCTTCAACTTGAACCTAAAACAATAATTTGTTTTAAGTGGACATACTACTGTAGTCATAAATTTTAGGTGTTTCAAACCAAAAAGTAGTGACTTCAGAAATAAGCAGGAGAGTAGAGTAAGTATTTCACACGTTTAAGTCCCCAGCCTTGTAGTGAAAGGAGCAAAGTGACGGGCAGTAACAAAGGACGAGGAGGGGGATGCCACCACCTGTCCAGAAATGGTTGAGAGCCTATGACAGAGGGGCAATGGCACTATCACCCGACAGGAAGCATTCTGGCCTCGCGGGAGCAAAGCAAGCAATTTATGCAGGGATGCTGCATGAAATTAACTAAAGGCTAACTATGCTGCAAATGTTATGGAGAAATAACTTTTGAAATTTTAGCCACAAGATACTCCCACTGAAATTACAGTCCAAATCTAAACCAGATAAAAATCAAGCACTCAGGTGAGAGTGGTGGCAGTGACAGAACAGGCAGATCTGCCTCTGTTACATCGACCTAACTAGAGGTACCTACTGAGTGTGGTTTGAACTGATAATCCTAAGGAGAAATGTGGAAAAAAAATCATCTTAACATTTTTCTCTTTCCTCTATAAAGTCCTCCCTCTCCCTGAACATATTACCCCTGCTAGGTATTCTATCTCCCCCGACAAATTACCTTATTAAAAATCCCTCCTACAAAATTTCATTCCCACAGGGATCTTCTCCAAGGCCTTCAAAACAGTGATCTGATTAATTTACACTTAAGAACAGTATCTGACGGGATTTTAAGAATTTTTCATTGAAATATAGTTGACAAACAATGTCACATTAGTTTCAGGTGTACAATACAGTGATTCAGCAACTCTATGCATTATGCTGTGCTCACAAGTGTAGCTATCATCTGACGCTACATATACTATTATAATACAATTGACTATATTCCCTATGCTGTACCTTGGATGCCTGTGACTTCCACATGCCATAACTGGAAGTCTGTATCTCCCACTCCCCTTCACCAATTTTGCCCAACACCTCATCAGTTCTTTGTATTTATGGGTCTGTTTCTGCTTTTTGTTTGTTTATCTTTTAGAGTCCACATATAAGTGAAATCATATGGTATTTCTTTCTTATTAAACTTTTAATAATAATATTTCTTCTACCCTTCTACCTTTCTTTGAACAGAATCATTAACTTTCTCTTTTTCAATTACTATCTCAAGATGGAATTCTCTCATGTTAGTATCTATCAACCAGACCTCTCTTCTGAGCTCAATGTCTGAATACTCAACATGTGGCCTTCCTCCAAACAGGTTTTATTATCCATATGACTTGAAAATATTAAGTGAATGTAATAAAGTCACTATACTACCATGTAGAATCTGTTAAAGGAATTTTCCCTTTGAGAGGAAGGAGTAAGATCCTCTCAGGGTGGTAGGTCCAGGGAGACAACTGAAGGCTATACAATCTACTCTGTCTTCATTTTTATGGAGGTGATAGGAACAAATTTTCTGCTTCTACTTCTACAGCTCCAACCTCTGCTCACTCACCTCATCTTTCTCCGTATTCTTTTCTTTCTCTGTATTTTGTTCTTCCCCTTGTCTCCATTCTTTTCCCACTTTGATAAAAAAGTTTCTGCTCATTATAAGATTATGAACACCAGCCTTAGCCAATATTTACAATTCTTTATTCCAATGATTTTATTACAAGGTCATAAAAATTATTCCCCACTTTAACTATAAACAAATACATTCTATTTATGTCTATTTTTATTTTTAGAATATGGACAGTTCCAAAAAAACTGAATTTGCACAACTGCTTCTTACCTTTTCCAGTTTTTCAGCCACTTTTTCTTTATAATGTTGGAAAGCTTTACTCAGCTCTTCAGCATTATATAGTGCTTCATTCCTTTGTCGTTCAGCTCTAAAATTTAAAAAGGGAGAATAAAAGTAAAGAATGCTCTGCATTTAACTAGTGAAACTCCAAAGTAACCTATATTTTATTATAAGAAATAATTAGAGACAAGCAGTACTAAAAAAGAGTATTGAGCTTAAGCTGCAAAATAAAGAATAGAGACTACAATAATTTCCTCACTGTATCAATATGAAAAATAAAATATAAAGCACCACATAAACTTTGAAACATACATACATTCTTATGTGTTAGCAATTTTTTTCTCTATCTGGAAAAGATCAGGGAAGCAGCCTAGGCCGTATAAACTCAAAAATCAGAATTTCAAAATATTACAGAATCAATCCATGGTCTAGTATATTAAAAATATTCGGTAAATCCTGCGACCTTTGCAAAGGGCAAGTAAATTTTCAAAAAGGTATTTCAAAAGACAGTAGTAACTTCCAAAAGATGTAAAAATCTGAACAAAAAAATCTACCCACTATGAAGCACTGTCTTAGTTGACCCTGACCTTTCCTCATACTTTTCACACTGAGTTGAGACAATTGGGCCAATGTAGTCAATTTCATAGCTACCTCTAAAAATTATTCTATTATTTAAACCTCCTCTCATCATATTCATTCCACTGTAAGGGTAGTTAGTGACTCTACTCTTATCAAGAGTGAATTTCTCTACACTCTAGACCTCAGCTCTTCCCCTTTCAGGGACTTAACTCTATCTTCTATACTTTCAGTCTCTTCTCTACTGGTTTACAAATTCAGTGGAAGTATCTCTTACTTTCTAAATATATGTAGTACTTAAGTTTGGATAGCAACTGTGGATATCAAAGTGTCTATCTGGTTCCAAAGTTTTAGATAAATGGTAATGGCTTAAATATTTTCTTAAATGTTTATTTTTGAGAGACAGAGTGCAAGTGGGGAGGGGCAGAAAGAGAAGGAGACACAGAATCCAAAGCATGCTCTGAACTGTTGTCAGAGCCTGACACAGGGCTTGCCGATGTCGGACACTTAACCGACTGAGCCACCCACGTGCCCTGGTAAGAGTTTAAATAATAAGGGATTTATCTAAAAATCTAAGAGAATATATTCCATTACATAGTTTGCATAAATAGAGCTCAGAGGGCAAAGGATACCTGTATTTCTCACTTAAACAAAACCCTCCACTGATATGCTTTCCTCTCTCGTCCTTGCTTTTAAGACAAACTAATCCACTTTTACACTTACCTACTCTTCCTCACCACCGATTAAAAAAAAGCAAAGACAGATTTTAGCCATACAGAAAAGTATACATAAACATCCATGCACTCCCAATCAAGCTTTAATGAATCTTCTTTTTTTTGTTTCATGTAGCATTTTTTACTTTAAGCAAACATTATAGACATTACAGAGCTGTGGTCCCTGTGTCCCTTCCAAATCCCATTCCCCTGACTTCTTCCAAAGGTAACCGTAGTCTTTTTTTTTTTATTACAAAACATTTTGTATGTTCACATGTTCACCTAAACCCACAAGTAATACATCCCAGTTCACTTATTCCAAGAGGCACATTATTTTCATTATTTTAACACCTCTAAAATTGGTATGTATTTTATAATTAATGGTATATAATAGTTTCACGGTGATATTTTTCTTACTGATTACCTAAATAATGATGCACCTTAAGATCTGTGTAATCTTATATTCAATAAAACATCATAGTTTCTTCCCATGTTTTTATACTTTATATGATCACCCTATATATATTTATAGCATCACACTATATATATCCTTCTGTAGATTGCTTTTATTCAGTATCATTCAAGATCTATGTTCATCTTTGTGACTATAGTTCATTTAAAAAAATTTTTTTTAATGTTTATTTTTGAGAGAGACAGAGACAGAATGTGAGTGGGTTAAGGGCAGAGAGAGAGGGAAACACAGAATCTGAAGCAGACTCCAAACTCTGAGCTGTCAGCACAGAGCTTGATGTAGGGCTCAAACTCACAAGCCGTGAGATCATGACCTGAGCCGAAGTCGGATGCTCAACCGACCGAGCCACCCAGGCACCCTGACTATAGTTCATTTTTTAAAATCTAGGGCATACTATTCTATTGCATGAAAATAGTATAATTTATTTTGTACATTTTTTATTTGATAGACATTGAGGTTGTTTCCAGCTAATACAAACATGTTGCAGTGAACATCCCAGTGCACAGCTTCTTGGCAGTATGTGGGAGAGTTTCTTTAAAATAAACAAGAGCTCTGTGCTGACAGCTCAGGCCCTGGAGCCTGTTTCGGATTCTGTATCTCCCTCTCTCTCTGACCCTCCCCCGTTCATGCTCTGTCTCTCTGTGTCTCAAAAATAAGTAAACATTAAAAAAAAAATGTGTTTATGTGCTCGCTTCGGCAGCACATATACTAAAAAAAAAAATGTGTTTAAATAAACAAGAGCTGAATTGCTAAATATTTTCCAAAAGGTATTTCCAAGTTGAAGGTACAAGGTAGGAGCACCTTTAGCTTTATGAAACCTTTTTTATCAGTTTTTTTTAAGTTTTTTTTTTTTTAATGTTTATTTACCTTTGAGAGGGAAAGACAGAGCACAGTGGGTGAGGGGCACAGAGAGAGGGAGACAAGACACAAAATCTGAAGGCGTCTCCAGGCTCTGAGCTGTCAGCACAGAATCCAAGGCAGGGCTAGCAACTCACAAACTGAGAGATTATGACTTGAGCCAAAGTCAGACACTTAACTGATTGAGTCACCCAGGCATCCCTGGTTTATTTATTTTTTGAGAGAGACAGCAAGCAAGTGAGCAACCGTGTGTGGGGGAGGGGCGGAGAGCAAGGGATACAGAGAATCCCAAGCAGGCTTCACACTGCGGACATTTTGAACTCACAAAATATGAGATCATAAACTGAGCAGAAATCAAGCATCTTGGATGCTTAACCAACTGAGCCACCCAAGCACCCCTGAAACCTTTTTTTAAAAAGTGGTACAGCAGCACTATCAATTTACATTCCCAACCAAAAATGTGTGTAAGAGTTTCTGCTGTACTACTACACCTTCACCCATGCTTAGAGAAAACAGTATATAATAATAAAATAACCTACTTCAGCCTCTCAACAATCTATAATGAAGTACCAAAAATGAGGCAGTCACAGGTTAAGTAACTTGACTAAGATCTCATAGATTACAGGGAATATAACCTGTTTCCAAAAACTCTTAAGCATTTTGCACTACTACTTCTGGCATGGCATTCAATCTAGCAGGCCGTAGCACTACAGTGTTTGGGTTTAAATTCTCACTGTACCACTTTCTGTGTGTTCTCAATCTCTCTCAAATTCAGTTTCTTCATCTGTAAAATGAGGATGTTGTCAATATTCTATGATTGTTTGAAGAGTAAACGAGTTATACACTTAAAGCACTAAGAAAAGTATTTCCATATAGTGAATGCTAAATTATTATAATTATCACCAAATTAAAAACTTATGCCCATCTAATAGTGTTAAGTGATTGTATTTTTACAACCTCATTGTAATTTTTTTTTAATTTTTTTTAACATTTATTCATTTTGAGAGACAGAGAGAGACAGAGTGCAAGTGGGGGTAGGGCAGAGAGAGAGGGAGAGACAGAATCCGAAGAAGGCTCCAGGCTCTCAGCTGTCAGCACAGCACCAATGTGGGGCCCGAACTCACCAACAGAGATCATGACCTGAGCCAAAGTCTGACACTTAATCATTCCATACAGTTTTGAAGTTTTATTCAAGGTAACTTAATGCAGGAGAGGGGTGGTGGGGAGAGGAGATATCCACCAGCAAAAATTCACATAGCACTGCAGCTATTCTCCACAAAGTCCAGACCTTAGCCTATAGGTTTAATAAAGCAAGGGGACACATGGAGTGGAGTGGGAAGAGCACTGTAGTGAGATCAAAGGGTTTGTATGTATTTCAAAAGATTGCATGCACCTGACAGCTAACCTTTAATCAAACCTTGAGGCACTACCTGTATGTCAGAAAGGGAAAAGACTATGTTATTTCTTACAGATTCCTGGGAGGCCAAAGCAAGCCTCTCCTCATCCCTACCTTGATGGGCATTTCTAAAAGGTACGTATATTAATCTCCAAGGGTCCTGGAACACATAAGCCCCAAGAGAGGTAATCCAGTGAACATGAACAAGATGGAAGGCCAAAGATAGAGTCAGTATTGTCAGTACTCCTACAAGTTCAAAGCTGGGATCTAATTTTTAAAATCAATAATTAATTCTCCCAGCCACAGTTTTTGAACTTTTTTGTTTTTTAAATTTCAAACAGGTACTCCTTAATGCAGATTCGCCAATTTTTGACATTTTGCCACAACTGCCCATGTCTCTCACTTGAGAGATTTTTTTTGTACTGAACTACATTCTAGAGTAATTAGTAACCTTCACCTTTATTTTATTTTAATATTTTTTTAATGTTCATTCACTTTTTGAGAGACAGAGAAGAGTGTGAGCAGGGCAGGAGCAGAGAGAGAGAGGGAGACACAGAATCTGAAGCAGGCTCCAGGCTCTGAGCTGTCAGCACAGAGCCGAATGCGGGGCTTGAATTCACGAACCCTGAGATCATGACCTGAGCCAAAGTCAGACACTTAGCTGACTGAACCACCCAGGTGTCCCAGTAACCTTCACCTTTAATACTTTAGTACGTATCCTAAGAACACAGACAATGCCTCATATAACCATAACTATCAAATTCAAGAAATCTGAAACTGTTACAACACTATTATCTAATGTACATTCACATGTAAGTTATCAATTATTCCAATAATGTTCTTTACAGACCTTTTTTTTCCTTCTGATCTAGGATCACATACTGCTTTTAGTTATCATAAATCTTTAGTTTCTTTAATCTGTAATATCTCAGCTGTTTGTTAAGTCTTTCATGAAACTGACTTTTTTTTTTTACAATAATAGCTTAAATTTATTGAACATCTATTATGTGCCACAGAGAGTTTTAGCTGCTTTACATACCTAATCAAAGAGTCATAACTCATTAAACTGGACATTATCCTTATCTTATCTGTAACTAGGACCCAGAAAGATTACACAATATGTTCAAGGCATGCCCTCATAGTTACTAAGTAGTAAACTTAATGTATGAATCTAAGAAGGAGGTGGACTTAACCACTGGACTACTGATACAAAATTAGATGTCAGACAAGATACATAAAAAACATGTGCGTTTAGAATCATGCTATGCATGGGGTGCCTGGGTGGCTCAGTCAGTTAAGCATCCAGCTTCTACTCAGGTCATGATCTCACAGTTCGTGGGTTCGAGCCCAACATTGGGCTCTGTGCTGACAGCTCAGAGCCTGGAGCCTGCTTCAGATTGTGTGTCTTCCTTTCTCTCTGCCCCTCCTGTGCTCATGTTCTGTCTCTGTCTCTCAAAAATAAATAAACATTTAAAAAAAAAAAATCATGCTATGCAAATAATTTTTTTCTTATAGGGAAATATGGGCATTTTCTGTTTAGTAGATAGTAAAAACATACACACACACACACACACACACACACACACACACACACACACACAGGTTACTCAAAGGTCTACTCTGACACTGCTATTGAGTCACAGGAATGAGATCTTCAACAGCCAGAAACTGATGGTCAGTTCTGTGTTTTCTGTGAAGCCCTGGATTCAATGACTCTACCTTCTTTTACTTCCCAATGTGATCAAGTATATAACCCATGACTAATACTGGCATAAATGTGCAGCAGCCACTCAAGCTATTTGGAAGTTGCTTATCACTACAACATGATTTTCTCATCCTGCTTCCCCTCTCTTTTCTCAACTACCTACTATTTCTTAAGCCTATGTACTTCACCATGAGAGAAACACATCAAACTAGGGTTCTCTTCTGCTCTCCAGATGATGTGTACCCAGTGAGAAATTCAGTAAATCAGTGAATAAATGCTGCTAAATATTTGCTTAACCTTGTCTGTTTCCTCATGAGGAGATTCAGGCTATTCATTCTGGGGAGCACACTCCTCCATAAATGACATAGTACCCCTCTTATTATATACCACATATAAAAACACATGATGGCAGCCTGTCCAAAACCTTGGTGGGTTTTTTGTTTTGTTTTGTTCTGTTTTGTTTTTTTGGGAGACTGAGAGAGAGAGAGAGAGAGAGCCAGAGAGAGAGAAGGAGGGAGAATCTTAAGCAGGCTCCATGCCCAGCTCGGAGCCCAACTTGGTACTGGATCCAACCACACTGGGATCATGACCTGAGCCAAAATCAAGAGTTAGACGCTTAATCGACTTAACCACCCAGGCATCCCCACCTTAACTTACTGATTCTTCCATTATTTCCTCTGATTCGTAATGCTACCTCTTACATATCAAGTTTCTACTGTGTGTATGTTTGCTAAAAAGGGTCTGTTCTATACCACTGATATTTTTTGGTTTACTCCTATACCAACATCACATTGACTTAATTAACTTCAGAAGTCCTGGTGTCTATAGGCATGCTCTCCACCTTGGTCTACAGCTTCAAAATTGCCTCCTTTATTCTTGGACCTTGGCTCTTCGGTATAATATTTACAGTCCGTTCGTTAAGTTTTACCAAAAATCTGTTGGGATATTGATGGGAATTATATCAAATGTATCAATTATTTTGGGAAAAAGTGACACTTTTATATTAGGGTTCCTTTCAGAAAAATGGTATCTACTTCATTTTAGTATACATGCTGCCAAAGTGAGTAATGGGGTATACTTCATTAGGTAGATCTTCTTTTAAGACTTGCAACCAAATTTTATAATTTTCTCCACTGGATTAATCATGTCTTTTATTCTGATGTTTTGACATCTGAACTTCACTCACCCTAGGAAGACTGGCCCTCCCTCCCAAGGTTAGCCAATTCTTAGAGACAGTAAACTACTCACCTGGAAGTGTACCTTTCATAAACAAACTAATCAATCCAGAGCCTCCTCCTCACTCCTCTATTTGGCTCTTACACTCAGGACCAATAATCCCCTATCCTACTTACCTCAGGACCAGGTACCACACAACTCAGGACAGCCTTACACTACAGCCCGCTGAGATTATTCATACTAGCCAATCCTAAACCTGCCTTCCCTGCTTTCACTGTGCCTTCCCACACAAACCACAAAAACATCTCTTTTCCTCCCAAATCCTTCAGTCTCCTGACCAACCCTGATGCTTCCCTGTGTGGCCCCCTACATGGCCTGTCATGTCTCCTGTTTCTAGGGATTTGTGACTATAAAAATTCCTTCTGCATGACAGCCATTTCCATGTCTGTGTGTCTCACCATACCTGATGAAAGCAAATCTGAGCACATTTTTAAATCTTCATTAAGATTGCACATATTTTCTGTATATTTTTTCTTATTTAACTAATAGTTTTTATTTTAATGTTTTACTAAGTGCAGAAGTCTTAAGTCAATGAGTTTTTATATATGTATACACCCACAAAATTACTATCCAGATCAAATACAGAATATTCAAGTACCCAAAAGATTCCCTCCAACATTCTTTACTCAAAAAGGTAAACACTACTTGTGGGGCGCCTGGGTGGCGCAGTCGGTTAAGCGTCCGACTTCAGCCAGGTCACGATCTCACGGTCCGTGAGTTCGAGCCCCGCGTCAGGCTCTGGGCTGATGGCTCAGAGCCTGGAGCCTGTTTCCGATTCTGTGTCTCCCTCTTTCTCTGACCCTCCCCCGTTCATGCTCTGTCTCTCTCTGTCCCAAAAATAAATAAACGTTGAAAAAAAAAAATTTAAAAAAAAAAAAAAAAAAGGTAAACACTACTTGGAGTTTTTAATACCATATACTAAAGAATATATGAATCAAGAATTTTACCTATTCTTGATTTCTTATGGAAAGGTACTATATTTTGCACCTGGCTTCTTTTGCTTACATTATCTATGATATACATTCACTTATGTTGTTAATAGTTTTAGTTGCTCTTTTCCATGAGTGTATATGTTCCATAATGTGAATATAACACAATTTATTTATTCTATTATTAACATTTAGCAATTATGAATGAAGCTACTTTGAACACTCTTGCACCTATCCTTTGATAGATACAGGCATTCATTTCTGATGCAGTAAATGCTAGATCACAGGGTGACTTATGTTAGCTTTAGCAGATAATGGCAAAGTTTTCCAAAGTGTTTCTACCAATTTATACTCTTAGAAATATATGAGAATTGTAGGGGCTCCACAGTTTGCCAAAACTTGATATTGTGAGTTATTTTCATTTTAGCCACTGTGGTCCATAATGGGCCTGTTTCCTTTTGTCATCACCCTTGTTTTGTTTATTACTTTCTTGTAGGAAAATCTTTAACTATTGATTCAATATCTCTAATAGCTATATTTCCATCCAGGTTTTCAATTTATTAAGTTAGTTCTGTTAAATTATATTTTGTTGAGTAATCATTTATTGAGTCCAAATTTTCATATTTATCATTCTAAAATGGTTCATAGTATTTGGTCTTCTTTCTTTCTTTTTTTTTTTTTTAATGTTTATTTCTTGAGAGAGAGAGAGAGAGAGAGAGAGAGAGAGAGAGAGAGAGAATGTGAATAGGGGAGGGGCAGAGAGAAAGGGAGACACAGAATCCAAAGCAGGCTCTAGGCTCCAAGCTGTCAGCACAGAACCCAACACCGGGCTCAAACCCACAACCACAAACCATGAGGTCATGACCTGAGCTGAAGTTGGACACCCAACCGACTGAGTCACCCAGGCACCCCTTTCTTAAACCATAGCTAAATCTATACTTTAGAAGTCCTTTTTAATCCCAATATTGTTTTTTGTGCTTTGTCTCCTTGATTAATTTTGTCTGATGCCCAATAGTTTGGCCGTTATGAAAAGAACCAGATTTAGGTTTTGGTGATTTTCTCTAAGGTTTCCTTGTTTTCTATTCGATCATTTAATCCTATATTATTTCAATACTTCTATTTCCTATTTTTCTTTTGATGATTTCTTCAACTGTCCTTTTCCTGATTACATAAATTGGATGTTTTAGCTCATTCATTTTCATGCATATATTAATTTCAATATATGCATAGGAGACTAAAAATTTCCCTCTAAGAATATCTTTGGTGTCAGCCCACAAGCTGTGGTATTTTTTATATCGCTCTGTTCTAAAAGTTTTTTTTTAATTTTTTAAAAATGTTTGTTTATTTTTGAGAAAGAGAGACAAGAGTGTGAGTGGGAGAGGGACAGAGAAAGAAGGAGACACAGAATCCAAAGCAGGCTCCAGGCTCTGAGCTGTCAGCATAGAGCCCAATGCGGGGCTTGGACTCACGAACCATGAGATCATGACCTGAGCCAAAATTGAACACTTAACTGACTGAACCACTGAAGCGCCTCAAAAGTTTTCTAATTTTTGTCCTAATTTCTTCAATGGTCTGTAAGTAGCAAGAAAGCTGGCTTTAAATTTCTAAAAATACATGATTTGGGGGGGGATTACATTCTAACTTAATTGTACTACAGTCTGAGAAGGTAATATATACAACATCAATCTTTTGGTGTTTGTTGAAACTCATACTTTCTGGCATAGTGAGGTAAAGATTATAAATGTTCTAGAAGTGCTTGAAAGAATATGACTTTTCAAACTGTTGGGTATAGGGTTCCATAAATACATACATTAGATCAAGATTACTAGTTGTCATTCAACTCTTCAATTTCTTGCTTTCATGTTACTAATCTAATAATTCCTAGTAAATGTGTAAGAATGTTACCTGTATGATTAAAGGTTTGCTCATTACCATGTGAAATTTTATTTTCTTTATATATTTCTGGGCTTGACTATTAGATACATGTAAGTTTAGAATCTTTACAGGCTCCTGGTTAGATATTATTTAAACCTTATATAAGAGTCTTCTTTTTAAACTTTGAGAGAGAGAGAGAGAGAGAGAGAGAGAGAGAGAGAGAGAAAGCAAGCAGGGGAGAGGGCAGAGGGAGAGAGAGAGAGAGAGAAAGAAAGAGAGAGAGAGAATCGTAAGCAGGCTCCACACTCAGCACAGAGCCTGATGTGGAGCTTGATATGATGACCTGGGATTATGACCTGAGCTGAAATCAGGAGTCTGACACTCAACCAACTGGGCCACCCATATAAGAGTCATTTTTATGCTCAACATCACTCATCATCAGGGAAATACAAATCAAAACCACAATGAGATACCACCTCACACTGGTCAGAATGGCTAAAATTAACAACACAGGAAAACAACAGATGTTGGTGAGGATGCAAAGAAAAAGGAACCCTTTTACATTTTTGGTGGTAATGCAAACTGGTGCAGCCACTCTGGAAAAAGTATGGAAGTTCCTCAAAAAGGAAAAAACTAGAACTATCCTACAACCCAGCAACTGCACTACTATAGGTAGTATAGGTAAATACTTTTACCCAAAGTATACAAAAATACAGATTCAAAGGGGTACATGCACCCTGATGTTTAAAGCTGCATCAACAATAGCCAAACTATGGAAAGAGTCCAAATGTCCATTGACTGGATGTCCATTGACTTTATCCATGAATGGATAAAGAAGAGGTGTATATACATACAATGGAAAATTACTCAGCCATCAAAGATAATGAAATCTTGCCATTTGCACTGATATAGATGGAGCTAGAGTGTATTATGGTAAGCAAAATAAGTCAAAGAAAAATACAATATGACTTCACTCATATTGTAATTGGAATTGAAGAAAAAAACAGATGAACACAGAAAAAAAAAGAGGTAAACCATACAACAGATACTTAAGTATAGAGAACAAACTGAGGGTTGATGGAGGGAGGTGGCGGGGGTGGGGGGGTGGGAAATGGGTTAAATGAGTGATGGGTATTAAGGAGGGCACCTGTGATGAGCACGAGGTATTGTATGTAAGCGATGAATCACTAAATTCTACTAAAAATGAGTATTACACTGTATGTTAACTGGAATTTAAATAAAAACTTGAAAGAAAAAAATTTTTTGAAAACAAAAATGGAGACTATGATTTTATCCTGTGTAAAAAGCTGTTATAATTATATTACTATATAGGAAAATATTATTAAACTAAAAAATTTTAAATGTTTATTAGTTTAAATGTTAATTGACATTGATAGTTAAGGGTTCCTTAGTCAAGACTACCTACAAAACTTTATATTAAGACATGCTTTATACAAAATCAGGGCACCTGGATGGCTGAGTTGGTTAAGTATCTGGCTCTTGATTTCAGCTCAGGTCATGATCTCAAGGTTTGTAGGTTCAAGCCCTGTGCCAGGCTACACACTGATAGTGCAGAGCCTGCTTGGGAGTCTCTCTCTCTGCCCCTCCCCAATTTAGGTATGTGTGCACGCTCTCTCTCTCAAAATAAACTTAAAGAAAAAAAAAAAGACATGCTTTATACTTTCTTTTACTCACGAATATATTTACTCATGAATTTTATGTAGGAAATAATTTCAGAAAAAAGTAAATATCATTACATTGATAATCATTATCAGACTTCTAATCCCAATCCAGAATGCCAGTAACATGAAATTTTTAATGAAAAATGAAAAACTATTAACAGACAAAAAGAACATTAAATTTTTCTACTGCTAAGTTTCTGAAATATTTTCATTTTAAAAATTAGCTACAGGGGTGCCTAGGTGGCTCAGTCAGTTAAGCATCCGACTCTCAATTTCTGCTCAGGTCATGATCTCACAGGTTGTGAGTTTCAGCCCTGCATCGGGCTCTGTGCTGACAGCGCAGAACCTGCCTGGGATTCTCTCTCTCTCTCTCTCTCTCTCTCTCTCTCTCTCTCTCTCTCTCTCTCTTCCTGCCCCTCTCCTGCTCACTCTCTCACTCTCAAAAATAAATAAATAATTTAAAAGCAGATAATAAAAATTAGCTACAATTTAAAAAAGGTAATATATTCTTTTTCCCCCTACAAAAACAATTATCTGCTTTAAAACACATACCTCTTTCCTTGTTTACTTTGTTCAAGTAAGTCTACCTTTAACTTTATACATTCCTCTTGGGACTTCTGCAAACTCTGCTCCTTTTCAATCACCATTTTCTGGCTCTGCTCTAATTTATCTTCTGCCTCTCTATAAAATAAAGGAAAATATTTTTTAAAGGCTATTAAAGATATTATTCCAGTTATGCAAGATAGCTCAACATTAGGAATTCTATCAGCTTAAATTAGCAAGGTAAGAGAAACCAAGATTTAGTAAGAAATAGAGAAAAGGCATATTTATCACTTATCAACTAAGAGTTTTTACAAGGAATAAAATGATACATATACAGTCAGATACTAGAAGCAAACCATACAGTTCAAAAATTAGGTAAGAATGACTATTATTACCACTATATCCAATGATTTTTCTGATAGTTACTAAAAGAAAAATGAAAAAGTACTAAATAGAAATTTTGAAAAAGAAAGACAATATTTTCTTTTTCTGCTAATATTGTTAGCTGCCTGAAAAATCCAGGAGAATCAAAATGCAAAATTATTAGGGTAAAATAATATGACAACTAGTCCAATTACAAAATAATTATATTACACAAAGAGCAACAGCCTTCCTATATACCATCAATTAACAGAACATGAACAAATTCACAACAACCAAAAATATAAAATATCTAGGAATAAAATTACAACATCATGTGATACAAGGAAAATTACAAAATTCTGATGGTCACAAAAGATGACTTTAGTGTACATCAGAATAACCTGCAGGACTTACTAAAACACATATTACTGGATCCCACCTCTCACAGTTTGTGATTCAGTAAGTTTGAGACAGAACCTGAGATCTACAATTCTAACAACTTCCCAGAAGATGCTAATACTGCTGGTCCCAGAACTACACTTTGGGAATCACCAAAATGGAATGATGTGCTATTTACTATGCATATATTTCTCATTTTATTCAAAGCAAAAGGGGATAAATTATAAAGTGCCTGATTCCTTGTATTTTATTCTTAAACTCCCATTGAAGCACCAGTATATACTACTATATAGGGCAAGAAATGAATTAGTGCATATTAAATAAAAGCATGTAAATAAGCATCTCAGCTCATTTTATGTCTTTTTTTAGCCCCCGTAAAACACATGCATCTTGGAGCCAAGAGGAGTTATGATGGACCACAGAACAGATTCCACAGGTCCTAAGATAGTCTCTAAGCCACTAGAAATTTATGGGGTGGGGAACAAGATTTCACAAGATATATCAAAAAGCACAAGTAGGAAGTAAAAACTTTAAAGCCATAAAAAGTATATTTACCTCAAAACTTTATCTTGGGCTGAAACTTCTGCTTCCAAATTTATAATGTGTTCTTCCAAGATAGGCACACTGGCTGCCTGTTGTTGAACAGATTCAAGCATAGAAACCTAGAACAAAAAAGTAACTTTTAGCGCATTTTCTTTCACAAAATAATCTACTTGATCCTTTGTTTCTTTTTCTGTTTGCGAGGGTGTTCAATATAAAGCCCCAATCATCGATCAAATGTGAAGCTCACCCTATCTCTTCCTTTGATCAACATTTACATGGGTGTGTCATCATCACAAGCCAATATCAGCATGTAAGCTCCAGCCATTACCCTCAACTTAATATCCCAAGATAATTGATTAACTATTTGGGGGGAAATAAAGAATCTCTACTGAAACCAACTAGGAAGATAAATTTCACATAAACAGAAAATTCAATATAAAAGATAAAATTATAAAAAAGTAAATAAGAAAATACCTACTGAACCATTTTACAATTTAAGACCTAATTTTAGAATACATCTTACGAGAGAAAACTTAGAAAATACAAAAAGCAAAGTAATCCTACAACCTGGAAGATAAAAAGAATACAGCAGGGTGGGAATCTACAATCTAAATGGTGTCTGGAAAGAATATCAATAAGGGACCTAATTATCCCTGAAAAAAGGAAGCATGAGGTCCAGGAAAGAAAACCCAGAATACAGCTAAAAATGTGCTGGTAAGTCAACCCTCCTTTTCCCATTCCTTTCAAAACACCAACAGTCCAGTGATAGCCTACCAGGAAGAAAGAGAGAAAATTTATTATCTAAGAAACTGAACAGGAAAGGTTTAGGACTATGTAGAACGATGAGCAGGGATGAAGTAGTTATAAACAAGCTGGCTGACATAAAACAGTTTCCAACTTCCTACATCATCTCATTTAGGGCTATCCCACAGGTGGGAAATCAAAGGATTCTTTGCTGGAAAAATTCAACAGCTCCAAAGAAAAAGGCCTCACATACTGATTTTGGGCAAAAGAGGCTGGGTATCTCCCTAGAAAAGATCCACCTCCCCAGGCATCACCAACATATGAAGTGCATTGGACAATAAACTTCACCTTTGTACAGAGAGCTTCCAAAGCGCATTTAAGTGCCTTTCTCTTAAATATAAAAAGGTAAAACATGAACATCTGAAAAAAAGGCTTCTAACATAAAAAGTCAAAGGCCATAACGAAAGAAAAAGGCAACTGGCAGCAAGTAAGGCAAGTATGCACACACACATAGAAACATACATTAAATCTTAAGAAAGCTAAGTGAAGATACTGCATCAGGATGTTCTTCCAAACCCCCCCCCCCCAAAAAAAGATTAAGAGAATATGGAAAAGCTCTGGAAAATGAAAAAAAAAAAATCTGACAGCTAAAGTAAGATTCAATAAAGGTGTAGATGATAGCTTTGAGGAAATTTGAAAAGTATCATAAGAAGACAAGGAGATGGAAAACATGAAAAAAAACCTTAAAAGATTCAGAGGACCAATTGAGGCAATCCAATATTCACCTAATAGGAAAAATAAAAGAGAACAGAAGGAAGAAAAGCAGATAGGTGTAAATGGGCCTTAACATACAAAGGTAGACACATAAGGGTAGTAGCAGACCTATCTACTGAAACTTGGCAGGCCAGAAAGGAATGGCATGAAATCTTCAATGTGATGAACAGGAAAAATATGCAGCCGAGAATCCTTTATCCAGCAAGTCTGTCATTCAGAATAGGAGAGATAAAGGTTTTCCCAAACAAACAAAACTTAAGGAATTCATTACCACTAAACCAGCCCTACAAGAGATTCTAAGGGGGACTCTGTGAGTGAAATGTTGCAAGGACCACAAAGTACCAGAGACATTACTACAAACATGAAACCTACAGATAACACAATGACACTAAACCCATATCTTTCAATAATAACACTAAATGTAAATGGACTAAAAGCTCCAACCAAAAGACATAGAGTATCAGAATGGATAAAAAAAAAACAAGACCCATCTATTTGCTGTCTACAAGAGACTGATTTTAGACCTGAGGACATCTTCAGATTGAAAGTGAGGAGATGGAGAACTATCTATCATGCTACTGGAAGTCAAAAGAAAGCTGGAGTAGCCATACTTACATCAGGCAAACTAGACTTTAAATTAAAGGCTGTAACAAGAGATGAAGGGTAATATATAATTACAATGTCTATCCATCAGGAAGAGCTAACAATTATAAATGTCTATGCACCAAATTCAGCAGCACCCAAATATATAAAACAATTACTCACAAACATAAGCAACCATATTGATAAGAATGTGGTAATTGCAGGGGACTTTAATATTCCACTTACAACAATGGATAGATCATCTGGACAGAGAATCAGTAAAGAAACAATGGCCCTGAATGATACATTGGACGAGATCAACTTGACAGATATTTAGAACTCTGCATCCCCAAACAACAGAATATACTTTCTTCTCAAGTACATGCAGAACATTCTAAGACAGATCACATACTGGGTCACAAAACAGCCCTTAATAAGTATAAAAGAATTGAGATCATACCATGCACACTTTCAGACCACAATGCTATGAAACTTGAAATCAACCACAGGAAAAAGTCTGGAAAACCTCCAAAAGCATGGAGATTAAAGAACACCCTACTAAAGAATAAACTGGTCAACCAGGCAATTAGAGAAGAAATTTAAAAATATATGGAAATAAATGAAAATGAAAATACAACAATCCAAACACCTTGGGATGCAGCAAAGGCAGTCATGAGAGGAAAATACATTGCAATCCAGGCCTATCTCAAGAAACAAGAAAAATCCCAAATACAAATTCTAACAGCACACCTAAAGGAACTAGAAGCAAAACAGCAAAGACACCCCAAACCCAGCAGAAGAAGAGAAATAATAAAGATCAGAGCAGAAATAAACAACATAGAACCCCCCCCAAAAAAACAAAAACAAAACAAAACAAAAAACAGTAGAGCAGATAAATGAAACCAAGAGTTGGTTTTTTGAAAAAATAAACAAAATTGATAAACCTCTAGCCAGGCTTCTCAGAAAGAAAAGAGAGAGGACCCAAATAGATAAAATCATGAATGAAAATGGAATTATTACAACCAATCCCTCAGAAATACAAGCAATTATCAGGGAATACTATGAAAAATTATATGCCAACAAAATGGACAACCTGGAAGAAATGGACAAATTCCTAAACTCCCACATACTTCCAAAACTCAAACGGAAAGAAATGGAAAATTTGAACAGACCCATAATCAGCTAAGAAATTGAAATCAGTTATCAAAAATCTCCCAACAAATAATCCTGGACCAGATGGCTTCCCAGGAAAATTCTACCAGACATTTAAAGCAGAGTTAATACCTATCCTTCTCAAGCTGTTCCAAAAAACAGAAATGGAAGGAAAACTTCTAGACTCATTCTATGAAGCCAGCATGACCTCGATTCCTAAACTAGACAGAGACCCCACAAAAAAGGAGAATTACAGGCCAATATCCCTGATGAACATGGATGCAAAAATTCTCAACAAGATACTAGCAAGTCGAATTCAACAGCATACGAAAACAATCATTAAGCATGATCAAGTGGGATTCATTTCTGGGCTGCAGGGCTGGTTCAATATTTGCAAATCAATCAGTGTGATATATCACATTAATAAAAGAAAGGATAGGGGCGCCTGGGTGGCGCAGTCGGTTAAGCGTCCGACTTCAGCCAGGTCACGATCTCGCGGTCCGGGAGTTCGAGCCCCGCGTCGGGCTCTGGGCTGACGGCTCAGAGCCTGGAGCCTGTTTCCGATTCTGTGTCTCCCTCTCTCTCTGCCCCTCCCCCGTTCATGCGCTGTCTCTCTCTGTCCCAAAAATAAATAAACGTTGAAAAAAATAAATAAATAAATAAATAAAAGAAAGGATAAGAACCATACAATCCTGTCAATAGATGCAGAAAAAGCAGTTGACAAAATACAGCATCCTTTCTTAATAAAAACCCTCAAGAAACTCAGGATAGAAGGAACAAATCTAAACATCATAAAAGCCATATATGACAACAGCTAAATCATCCTCAATGGGGAAAAACCGAGAGCTTTCGCCCTGAGATCAGGAAGACGACAGGGATTTCCACCCTCATCGCTGTTGTTTAACATAGTGTTGGAAGTCCTAGCATCAGCAGTCAGACAACAAAATGAAATCAAAGGCATCAAAAGTGGCAAAGATGAAGTCAAACTTTCACTATTTGCAGACGACACGATACTCTACATGGAAAATCCAACAGACTCCACCAAAAGTCTGCTAGAACTGATACATGAATTCAGCAAAGTCGCAGGGCACAAAATCAATGTACAGAAATCGGTTGCATTTTTATACACCAATAATGAAGCAAAAGAAAGAGAAATCAAGAAACGGATCCCATTCACAATTGCATCAAGAACCATAAAATGCGTAGGAATAAACCTAGCCAAAGATTTAAAATATATGTATGCTGAAAACTATAGAAAGCTTATGAAGGAAATTGAAGAAGACACAAAGAAATGGAAACACATTCCATGCTCATGGATTGGAAGAATATTGTTAAAATGTCTATACTACCCAAAGTAATCTACACATTCAATGCAATCCCAATCAAAATTGCACCAGCATTCCTCTCAAAGCTAGAACAAGCAATCCTAAGATTTGTATGGAACCACAAAAGACCCCGAATAGCCAAAGTAATACTGAACAAGAAAACCAAAACAGGAGGCATCACAATCCCAGATTTTAGTTTCTGCTACAAAGCTGTAATCATCAAGACAGCATAGTATTGTCACAAAAACGGACACATAGACCAATGGAATGGAATAGAGACCACAGAATTGGACCAACAGATGTATGGCCAACTAATCTTTGACAAAGCTGGAAAGAGTATCCAATGGAAAAAAGATAGTCTCTTTAACAAATGGTGCTGGGAGAACTGGACAGCAACATGCAGAAAAATGAAACTAGACTACTTTCTTACACTATTCACAAAAATAAACTCAAAATGGATAAAGGACCTGAATGTGAGACAGGAAACCATCAAAACCCTAGAGGAGAAAAAAAAAAAAGAAAAAAAGCAGGAAAAAACCTCTCTGACCTCAGCCGCAGGAATTTCTTACTTGACTCATCTCCAAAGGCAAGGGAATTAAAAACAAAAATGAACTATTGGGACCTCATCAAGATAAAAACTTCTGCACTGCAAAGGAAACAGTCAACAAAGCTAAAAGGCAACCGACAGAATGGGAAAAGATATTTGCAAATGACATATCGGATAAAGGCCTAGTATCCAAAATCTGTAAAGAACTCACCAAATTCCACACCCGAAAAACAAATAATCCAGTGAAGAAATGGGAAGAAGACATGAATAGACACTTTTCTAAAGAAGACATCCAGATGGCCCAAAGACACATGAAAAGATGCTCAATGTCACTCCTCATCAGGGAAACACAAATCAAAACCACACTAAGGTACCACCTCATGCCAGTCCAAGTGGCTAAAATGAACAAATCAGGAGACTACAGATGCTGAAGAGGATGGGGAAAAACGGGAACCCTCTTGCACTGTTGGTGGGAATGCAAACTGGTGCAGCTGCTCTGGAAAACAGTGTGGAGGTCCCTCAAAAAATTAAAAATAGATCTACCCTATGACCCCGCAATAGCATTGCTAGGAATTTACCCAAGGGATACAGGAATGCTGATGCATAGGGGCACTTGTACCCCAATGTTTATAGCAGTGCTTTCAACAATAGCCAAATTATGGAAAGAGCCCAAATGTCCATCAACTGACGAATAGATAAAGATGTGCTTTATCTATACAATGGACTACTACTTGGAAATGAGAAAGAATGAAATCTGGCCATTTGCAGCAATGTGGATGGAACTGGAGGGTATTATGCTAAGTGAAGTAAGTCAGGCAGAAAAGACAGTTACCATATGTTTTCACTCATATGTGGATCCTGAGAAACTTAACAGAGAACCATGGGGGAGGGGAAGGGAGGAAAAAAAAGTTACAGAGAGGGAGGGAAGAAACCATAAGAGACTCTTGGATACTGAGAACAAACGGAGGCTTGATGGGGGTTGGGGAGAGGGAAAGTGGTGATGGGCATTGAGGAGAGCACCTGTTGGGATGAGCACTGGGTGTTGTATGGAAACCAATCCAACAATAAATTATATTTAATATAAAAAATAATAAAAATAAAAATAAACATTTAAAAATAAAAATTTTTAAATAAAAAATACAAAGGAAGATAAATAAGTTGTATTTCCTTCATACAAGAAATAAAACTAAATAAATTGATAATCTTAAGATTTTAAGAAGCTATGACTTATGTAAATGTACACACTATACAAGCTAACCTAAATCATTTTCAGATATTAAATTCATATAAAATTGATTTAATAACATGTTGATACTATATTATCATAACAAAAGTTATTATACATAACACATTAAGGCAAAACATGGAATATTTTTCCAATTATAAATCTTAAAATGATTCCAGTTAATTTCTACTTGCATAGTCACACTTCAAGAAACATACTTTTGCTCTTGACTGTGTTAATTCAAAGTGGACAGATTCCATTTTAGTCATTAAAGAATGATTCTGTGAGACCAAACAAGCATTTTGTTGCCTAAGTTTGTTAAGTTTTTCTCGAAGACTTCTGATCTCCTGATCCATGGAAGTAGATGAAAAAGACATCTGAAAAATGAAAAAGAGCAAGCTGTGTTGCATTATTTCATTATATGTAATTAATGGAAAACTGTAAACAATTATCAGTAAAATGTCTACATAGCTCAGAAAATGAGTTAAGATGTTTAGTAAGTGTGGTTGAGGACGTGTGGGACAGTAAGCGCTCTCCTCCACTGTGGTGAACACATACATAAGTATAGTTTAGAAAACAATGGTACACTTTGGGAAAGTTCTTAGTATTACCAGTAAAGTTCAACATACTAAGACTCAACAATATTACCCCTGGGTATAAATTTAAAACTTTTGCAGCGGGGGGCGCCTGGGTGGCTCAGTAGGTTAAGTGGCCGACTTCGGCTCAGGTCATGATCTCACTGCTCTTGAGTTCCAGCCCTGCGTCAGGCTTTGTGCTGACACCTCAGAGCCTGGAGCCTGCTTTGGATTCTGTGTCTCCCTCTGTCTCTGCTCCTCCCCTACTCACAGTCTGTCTCTCTCAAAAATAAATAAACATTAAAAAAATTTTTTTACACCTGAAAATATAAAAATATTCATACTAAATTTCCCCATAAGAGACAATAAATGGAAAAAAACCAAATGACTGTCAACAATAAAATGGATAATGGATAAATTCTTTAAACCAACTCTTCATTTCGGCTAGGGTCATGATCCCAGGGTCATGGGATTGAGCCCTGTTTTGGGCGCTAGACCGAGCATGGAGCCTGCTTAAAATTCTCTCTCCCTCTGCCCTTCTCCCACCTTGTGCTCTCTCCCTCTGAAATAAAAAATAAATTAAAAAAATAAAAATAAAAAAGTAAACTATACACAAATTTTTATTATACTTTTAAATATATATTTTATAATAAATTAATTTTCTAGAAGGTTGAGGTTTTCAAGACATAATTTTTTTTTAAAAAAGTAATAGACTTATGCAATTCAAAAGTCATAACTATACAAAACATACAGAAGCCTCATTCCCATTTTTAGTAGATAGGTAACCATTTTTATAAGTTTCTTATTTATAAAACACCAATCACACAGCAAAAAAAAAAAAAAATAGGGAACTGCTTATACAGTTATTAACTACAGAGTTATTAAGTTATGGTCTTAACTAAGCCCAGTCTTCTAGTGTTTCCACATTCATTTGCAAGCAATACAAATTACCCACTCCCACACTGACTTACGCAAAATCTAGCATTCTAATTATGCATTCTGTACCTTGCATTTTTTAAACTATATATCCTGCCAGTCTCTCCACAATCAATGTAGTTGGAAAGTCCTATTCTTTTATTCTCTCCCCCACCTCAGCTGCAGTTTCCATTGCATGTTTATTCAACTAATCCCCTATTACTGGACACTTGAGGTATTTCTAATCTTCTGCTATAACAAACAATGTTTCATTTTGTACTTATGCAGGCATACCTGCCAGGTATTTTTCTAGAAATGGGATTTCCACATCAAGAGTAAACGTATTTGTGATTTTGGGAAACATTACCGAATGCCCCTCCACAGGGGCTATATCATTTTGCATTCCTACCAGCATTGTATGAGAACACCTATCTCCTTCTAATTTCACCACAAAATACGGTATCAAACATCTGGATGTTTTAACAATCTGATAGGTTAAGAACTGGTACCTAAGTATAGTTTCACTGTGAATTCCTTTTATTATGAATGAGAATGAACACCTTTTTATTGGTTTGAAGATCATTTTAATTTCCTTTTTCACACATATCTATTGCCCATTTTTCTATCGGGTTGTTTATCTTTTCTTCTTTCTAGAAGCTCTTCCCATATTAAAGAGATTACCCCTTTGTCTTTAACAGGTATTACCAATATTTTCCCCCTCCAATTTATCATCTGTCTTTTGATTTTGCTTAAGGTAAAACACAATGATTTCAGATAAAGCATATATGTAACAAAACTGATCAGCAATTTGAGTTAGGATAGAGGTCAATTTTCCAGAATGTAAAAAAAAATTTTTTTGCCCCCAGAATTACATAATCTTTGTAGACATGGAATTTGAATTTATTTTCTAAATTGCTGGCTCACACTGCTTCATTAAGTAGCTTCCTTACAAAAAGAAAACCTCTTGGAGCACACTGGGTAGCTCAGTCAGTTAAACATCTGACTTTTTTTTTTTTTTTCAACGTTTATTTATTTTTGGGACAGAGAGAGACAGAGCATGAACGGGGGAGGGGCAGAGAGAGAGGGAGACACAGAATCGGAAACAGGCTCCAGGCTCTGAGCCATCAGCCCAGAGCCCGACGCGGGGCTCGAACTCACGGATCCCGAGATCGTGACCTGGCTGAAGTCAGACGCTTAACCGACTGCGCCACCCAGGCGCCCCAAACATCTGACTTTTGATTTCAGCTCAGGTCATCATCTCACGGTTCGTGAGTTTGAGCCCCACATGGGGCTCCGCGCTGACAGTGTGGAGCCTGCTTAGGATTCTTTCTCTTTCCCTCTCTCTCTGCCTCTCCCCAACTTGTGCGTGTGCATGTTCTCTCTCTCTCAAAATATCTAAATAAACTTAAAAAAAAAAAAGAAAAAACATCTCAATTGTTAGCTTTCTGAAGTGGGAAGACAAATTTTTATTCAAAAAGATGATGAAGTGCATATGCAACTGTATCTATATATGCATGCTGGCAGTGAGGCAATAGAGCATAGGAAGAGAGTGGAAAGGGAGATTAAAGGGTTGAGTAAGGAAGAAAGGTAAACACAGTGAGATGGACAATATGATTGAATACGAAATATGGAGAGAGAGAGTTCCAGACTAGTAAAGATGTCGAAGAGCAGCCACAAAATTCAGGGATAATGAAAAGAACAACACCATGTTATCATATAGCACCTGATTCAGGCTAAATATGGTAAATATACCTTAACCACTGAATAAATAACTGATTACCTATTCCGTACATGGGATAGTGCCAAAAATCACAGGAGTTACAATTTACTTAGGAAAGCAAGCCATTTAATTGCAAAAAGGTAATAAATATAGAAGTTTAAAAATAGAGCAACACACCAAAGCAACTATTTTCTTGTTAGGACACAAAAAGAACCATAACATTTAAATTCAATGAGTCTTAAGCATGATGATAAAAGACTATGGAAAACATAAGACATTTAAAGACAAAACTCAAAGTATTTTAAGTAGACAGATCTAAAACCAAAACTACTTTTATGTAGACAGGTCTAAAAACAATAACCTTATCTCTTGTTTTTTTTTGAAAATCAGTACAGCCACTGGGCATTTTACAAACTGTTTTATAAGGTGTGTGATTCAAAAGTCCAAGCTGGTTAGGCAGGGAAAGATCTTCCAGGATGAGTTTTTCAGACCTTGAGAGATTAGAGGTATAATCAGAATTTTCACTTGGACTAACACTAGAGAAAAAAGAAAAATACATTTTAATTCCTAGGTGATTTAAGTAGTCACTCCAATTTCTATACATCAAATAAGAAAACAGGAAGAAAAGCACCTGAAGTGCTGCTGGAAATCACATTCAGTTCTGAACTTAAGGCAATGTCACAACTAAATTTCTTAATAAAGTGTAATTAGTTTTAAACTAACAATCTGTGTAGTCTAGAGACTATACGCTAGAATTACTTAAGATTCAAAAAAAGAGTCAAAATAATAAAAGATTAACCCTGAAACATATATTTTATACTGAGTCCTAATACAGTAAAAGTGTCAACTTAATGTACAAACACTTCCCTAATATTTCTACTTTTTCCTTAAACCAAGGGTTACATTAAAAATTACAGAAAATTGGGGTGCCTGGGTGGATCAGTCGGTTAAGTGTCCGACTTCGGCTCAGGTCATGCTCTCGCAATCTGTGAGTTCCAGACCTGTGTCAGGCTCTGTGCTGTCAACTTAGAGCCTGGAGCCTGCTTCAGATTCTGTGTCTCCCTCTCTCTCTGCCCCTCCCCTGCTCTTGCTCTGTCTCTCTCTCTCTCTCTCTCTCAAAAATAAATATTTTTTAAAAATTATTATCTAATTAGATAATTATTATCTAATTATCTAATATTTATTATCTAAATATGTATTAGAAACAAAATATCTAATAATGAAATTCATACATTTTACATTCATAAAGTCATATTCTAAAGTCTACATATGATTTTACTTACTTACCTGGATAACTCTTCCCCTAAACTCTGCAAACTCCATTCCGTTATCTTCAGTTCATGTCTTAAAGAAGCAACATTTGCAAGCAAACTTTCTTCTTCATGGTCTTTATTACAGTAGTCTGATGAACTAGATTCCATTTCTTAAAAAATGAAATGAATTTCTTGTACCTTGATGGAAAGAATCTGTGGTGTCAGTCAAAATACTCTCACAATAGAATTTAACTCATTATTTTTCTATTTTCTCAAATGATGTGCAATCTTTCGTAGTAATTTAAAACAAAACAAAACCCCAGTAACAAGGAATTTCTCTGCACTGTAAAGCCATGCAAATGGAAAGTTCAATAGAATTTCAGTGAGTCAATTTTTTATTATATACAGAGTCTAGTTATTCTAGTCCCCCTTCTCCAAGCACATTTAATCTTTCTAACAATTGTGTGCATTAAGTACTTTTATTTTACGTTAAAGATGAACTAAGAATATGACAAATTAATTTACTCAAGGTCATACAAACTGTCAATGGTAGAAACAAGATTTGAACTGAAGTCATCAGGATCCAAAGACCTTTTAATTATGTTGCACTGCAATTTCTAACTTATTATAAATCAATTTCAATATGAGCTGTTTGAACTTACATGCTCAAGTTACAAGGTCCGGAAACCTGATAAAAATGGTATCATTATAATCATTCATATTTTCTTAAAAGCAATTTATTACCAAGTAAAGTTTAACTCCTTCTCCTATTTAAAATGGTTATAAGGTTTAAAAAACACACACAGTCACATCACAACCATAAGGATCAAAATGGCATTTAGCAAGTTAACTCATAGAAATACATGAAGAAAAGCTTTTCTTTCTTCAACTGATGACGATCTCTGGAGTTGTGAAATTCTCTACTAAATAACCTTTGCAAATAAAAAATCGTAACTAAGGGCCACATTTTGTTATTAATAATTAATACATAAAATCATTGCTTCAAAGTATATATTAGGAACTAATATAATAAAAACTAAGGCTTTAAAATCTTTACTACTCCTATAGATCTTTCTGCATCTTAAAATTACATTCTTCTTTCAAATCCCATTTACCTTTGTCATTGTAGCATCTCTCTCTCATTACCCTTCTAGAATTCTGACCACATCCCAAGCTCCAAAAGGTTAGGAGTCCTGTGTATTATGTTCAGGACTGTAAGGCACTTGCAGAAGTTCAGTATGTTCGGTGAATAAATGATGACTCCCTAATTGCCCTTCTTTCCTTTCATTGAGCCAAAATAGTTTGGTAAATTTACTTCCCACTCAAAATTTCTCAGATGTAAGGAGGAAGATTAAAAAGAAAACCCTCACCTTATTGTAAGAAACTGTGGCACGAAATTAAATGAGACGCAATGTCATCGCAGAGAAAATGTTTCTTTTTTCCCCTTTCGTTTGCACAAATTTGTTTCTGCTTAAGTGAGAAGACTCTCCCATACAAAAGTCAGTGGATCAGGTCCCCATTCTGCTCTATCTTTTCAACATCTCTAGCCTCCTACAGGATGGTGAAGGAAAAAAGGGTACAATTTGGGTAAATTCTAAAATGCCATTCAATATTACGTTTCAACTAAATCAGGTTTTGGGTCCAACATCTGTGTATGTTAATGTAACAATTCCCTAACACTTCAATACCAACGAATATATTTGCTTTTTAACTTTTTTTTCTTATTAGAGCATTTACTGTCAAAGATTTTTTTTCTTCCCTCCAACTTACAGTAGTTATAAAAGTCTATTCTCACACACGTGGCAAAGTATTTTTGGCCCTAATAACGTGTTTGTAGCTTTACGCACGCATACCCATCAACACCGAAGAACAAAGTGTTCTTTATAAACCTTGCAAGTAATAGGATGGGTTGTAGTCTTAAAAGATTCCTCATTTGGCAAGATCAGAGATTTATGTTGTATTGTCCTGTTATCAACTACTCTCAATTTGACAGAATTAATCCTACATTCATCTGGAAGCAGCAGAGAAAAACATGACCTCTTCCTCCCCGATTTCTCAAGTAAAACACAACCTGCAGAGCAGCCAGCGCAGTAAGGGTGAAAACGAAGCGCTTTCGAGGGTGCTGGGAGGGAAAGGAACGTAACTCCAGGTAGGCCTGTTTCTACCCTCCAAGGAGCAGTGACCACCCAAGCCGTAGTTGGGAGACAGACCCACCTGACAACAGCGCACACCGCGCTCTCATCCGCGTTCGGAAGCCTAAGACTCTCTACAGAGCTCGGGGCGTGGAAGCATCAAACACTTCACGCGGAGAACAAACGAACCACAGCCGCACGGAGTTCGAACCGCCGCGGGAGCCGTTGGGGACACGCCTCCCGGGCCTCAGACCCGCCCCCTGCGCAGGCTCTGCGTGAGGTGACGCCACGACGCGGGGTCGGTCGGGGATAGTGATCAGCGAGCGCATCCAAGCCCGCTCGCTCCGAACTACATTTCCCACAATTACTCCTACGACGCCCATTGGTGTGGGGGAAGCCATGGGAACCTGCCGCCCGAGTGTGAGGCGGGGCGCGCTGACTCCGGGCTTGAGGGGGCCGAGGCCGAGGCGGGTGCGGAAAAGGACTGCTGGCCCCGCCCCTCGGTCCCTACCCTTTGGAGGCTCGGTGTTTCCCGCTCTGAGGGATCCTGTGCCGCCGTCGTGGCCACCACCTGGGGTTGCTTCAGGCTTCAGGCTTCAGGTTTCCCTGCCAACCACGAGGAGTCCAGGGAGGAAAAGCGGAGCCTAGGTGCCAGTAACGCACACCTCCCGCGTCTCTTCTAGCCCAAGATCGCCCCGGCAGGGATGGGCGTCAAGATCTGGCTGCCCTTCCCGGTGCTCCTCCTGGCCATTCTGTACCCAGTGCTGCTGCCGGTGGCTGCCGCCTTCACTCCCTCCTTAGACAGCGACTTCACGTTTACCCTTCCGGCCGGCCAGAAGGAGTGTTTCTACCAGCCCATGCCCCTGAAGGCCTCGCTGGAGATTGAGTACCAAGTAAGTGCGGAGAGTGAGCCAGCCTCCTTTATCCTAGCTACGCCGTCTTCGCCTCTCACCCTCTTAGAAACTTCTTGTGGACTGCCGGGGTGGTGAACAGGGGAGGGCCGCCTGGGTGGCCTGCCAGCTCGGCGCAGGCGCACGAGGCTTGGTTCTCCTGGGGCCGGGGACCGAGAAGTTAGGCGGGACCTGGAATTCACAACCCGCCTTCTCCCCTTTCCTCTGGTCGGAAAGAGGCCAATACTGGTGATCTCGGTGGTTTCTCTCTTTGTTTCATAATTCACCCATCGCCTTGCTAACCAGCACATGCTCCGATACTGGGAATTTCGCAATACAGGACTGATAACACGTTCTTCTTCATCATTGGAGGAGATGATGACACTTGTTTTGTTACCCCCACCACGCTCACCCAATTCCGGTATTATAAATGTTCACTGTCATTGCTTCAGCTAAGGATTTTTGAATTGTGAACATGTGATTATCACTAAATCCGATTTTGGAATATTTTGAAAGGAGCTATTGATGTATTTAAGGGTACATTTCCTTCTCAGATATTTATTTTTAAGCCAGGTAATATCTAATTGTATATTAAAACTTTATAACCTTTCGTTCAGTATTGTAAGCATTTCTCCCATTGTTTTCTTTTTCGTGTCTGCATAATAATATGTAGGGATTTGCCTTAATTGATGTAGTCATCGTGGTAGAGGATAATTTCTTAGAAGAAATCTTGTTAGTTCAACACAGCTAATTTTGATGTTTCTAGATAGCACTGCAAAAAAAGATGCATTGGTATGGTTCGCCTTTTAATTTTTCACAAATTACTTAATTTATAATAAGATGTTAATTTTTTTAAGTTGATGTAAAGAATCTTTTCAACAACAGTTACTGTCACGTATAGAGCAAAATAAAAAGTTATGTAGAATTTATATCGGAAGGAACTTTAGAATTAAATTATAGATACTTAAGGAAAGCAATAGCGCAGTATCTAATGTTACATAGTGAGCAAAACTGAGACTAGAACGCAACATCTATTGATTACCAGTGTGGTTCAAAAGTTCATTTACCATGTGCCAGTAATTGGCGAGGGGTGGGGGTGGGGGGATGTGGGAGGAGTGTGGACGAGAAGACCCACGATGACACGGACAAAAAAAAAAAAAAAAGTTCCTGTTTTCAGGGATCTTATTACTTAAGGGACACTGGCCAATAAATAGGTAATTTCAATAAAGTATTGTTAAGTGCTGTAGAGAAGAGCCACTTCTCTGGGGTTTCAGAAAAGAATTCTGGAGAAAATAAATTTGAATCTAAACAGATGCTTAAGTGAGACAAGAATGCAAGGAAGGAGGGGCAATTCAGGAAAAGGAACAAAACGAATAGTATATGCATAGTATGTTTTGTTGGTGGGCAGTATGTGGACACAGGTGCTGGGTCTTTATTAGACTTTAAAACTGTAAAGTCTAGGGTCCGAGTAGAAGTAAAAGAGATTGGAGGTGTCAGAAGGCTGGATGGATCAGGATCATGAATCTTAACCCAACGTGGGCCATGAAGCCATACTGCATGGCTTTGCCCTTGTTCTGTACAAGGGCCATTGAAGATACAAGCAGCATAGTAACAGTCAAAACTGTTTTTCAGATAGGTGACTGGGTACAGTGTGGAAGATGGATTTAAGGAGGGCAAAATTAGAGGCAAGGAAACCAACGGGGGGTTAGTGAAATAATCCAGGTAAGAAAACAATTTGTCTTATTCAAAAATTCCTTAGTATTAATCCAGGTATTAGGGAGGAAATGTATATTAACTACTGACCTCTTGTGATTATCATATAAGACTTCTAGAGATAAAATGCCTGGTTTGAAATCTTGACTCTGTCACTTAGTACCTATGTGATTTTGAACAAGTTACTTAACCTCTCACTTGTAAAATAGAGATAATAGTAATTACCTCATAGAGTTGATTTGAAAAAATGAGTAAATAATTGTTCATAGGTCATTCCTGACACATAGTAAATAGGCACTGAATGTTAGTATTTTTCTACATTTACACTTCTTGAGTTAAATAGCTAGCTTCATTTAGCTTTACACTTTCCATCTTTAGTCACTCTTAAAGGGACTGTTCCCCCACTGCATTCCCCCTAAACAATATAGTTGTTCTTGGGTAGGGGGGGAGGAAAATCATTTAATGTCTGTAGTCCTAGACAATGTTGGAGGACTTTCTAGGGTAAGGGATAATCTTCAACTTTTTGTGTGCATTTTCCAACTCCATGATTAATTTTCCAATAACAATAAGCTACTGCTTTTTGTTTTCATTTTTAAAATATCAGAGAACAGACATTGCAGACATTGCCTTTGGGTTACTGTGACATATTGAAAAATTTTAACCATTTCTTACTTTTCAAGGTTAAGAGGATACTTCTAAAATAATTGACCACACCCACATTATATTATTAAGTTCTTAAAAACTTTTTAATGATTTTTTAAAGCTTATTTATTTTATATAAAGTACCAGTGTGAGAGGGGGAGAGAGAGAATCCCAAGCAGGCTCTTCACTGTCAGCACGGAGCCCAACAAGGGGCTCAAACCCACAAACCGTGAGATCATGACCCCAGCCAAAGTCAGATGCTTAACTGAATAAGCCACCCAGGACACCCCAGTTCTTTAAAAAAAAAAAATTTTTTTTTATGTTTATTTATTTTTGAGAGAGAGAGAGACACAGAGTGTGAGCAGGGGACGGTCAGAGAAAAAGGGAGGCACAGAATCCAAAGCAGGCTCCAGGCTCTGAGCTGTCAGCACAGAACCCAACACTGGCCTCGAACTCACAAACTGTGAGATCATGGCCTGAGCCAGCATTGGCGGCTTAACTGACTGAGCCACCCAGGCGCCCCAAGGACACCCCAGTTCTTAAAATTTTTAAATGTCAATACACATATCTTATGACTAAAATAGATCATTCATTTAACTTTTTAAATCATTGCTGAGTGCTTAATTTGTGTGAGCACTATGCTAAGCGCTATGGATACAATGATGAGTAAAAAAAATAGTGCATGTTCTCATACTCATACAATCTAGTGTGGAAACAGGAATCAAATTGTTACATAAGTGTACATTGTAACTCTAATGAAGGTAAGTATATACAGCTATGAGAGTATTTAACGGGAGGACTTAATTTCATCTGGAAATTGAGAGAAGACATTCCAGTTTTTTCTTTTTCTTTCTTTTTTTTTTTTTTTTTTTTTTTTTTTGAGAGAGAGAGAGTGCTCGCGCGCAAGTCGAGGAGGGGCAGAGAGAGAATGAGACACAGAATCCAAACAGAATCCAGGCTCTGAGCTGTCAGCACAGAGTCCCACCCGAGGCTTCAACGCAGGGCTCCAACCCATAAACCGTGAGAGCATGACCTGAGCTGAAGTCGGATGCTTAACCAACTGAGCCACCCCGGCTCCTCCAGAGAAGACATTTTAGAAGTAGAGTTCAGATCTATAGAAAAATCAGTTTTATTAGGCATAAAAGGAGTGAGCAGAACAAGGCGATTGGTAAAAAGAATACATGTGCCACGTATTGAGGAAGAAGACAGAAGAAAGCCTTACAGGAACCGAACGACTGTTAAAGCAACAGCACAGACTAGGGAAAGTGGCACTAATCTTTCAGTGAAATCATCAGGAAGTTTAGTTTCAGATTATGATTTTTTTAAATAAATATTTTACATCTTAAAATTGTATTTTATGTATTTTTAAGTATATTCTGTATTCTTAAATATCATTTTAAACAATTTCATTAAGCCTGACAGTCACTACCAATAATCTCTTTTAAACTTTGTTTTACTGAAATCTTTGTTTAGTTTTGTTAGATCTCTTATTTTCTGATTTAATGGGTATCTTTTTTTAGTTTTCGAGGATGATTCTTTGAATAATTCTTTGAAAATACTTTAAGTCCTTGGACATCTAAAAATGTACTTACTTTTTGCTTTCACTTTACCAAATATATTTTTTTTAATTGGGATCATTCAAGACATGGCTTCATTATGGTTTTTTGCACCTAGTATTATAGATAAGAATTCTGATGCCAATCTCAATTTTAAAGTTTATTTATTTTTGAGAGAGAGAGTTAGCATGAGAGAACAAGTGTGAGAGGGTCAGACAGAGAGAATCCCAGGCAGCCTCTGTGTTGACGAGGGGCTCAGTCTCACAACCATGAGATCATGACCTGAGTAGAAATCAAGAGTTAGACGCTTAACGGAATGAGCCATCCAGGTGCCCCCATCCCCCAGTTCTTGTTATTTTGCAGTTCTCTACTACTTATCATTGGAAGTTTCTAGGTTGTTCTTTTTAAATCCTTTGGGAAAGTCAGTAGGATTTTTACTCTTTTTTTCATTTATCCTGCTTCACTTCTATTAGTCCCTTCCAGTCTACAAAGATTTTTGTCTTTTGAAGCAAAAATTTTTGTTCTCTTATTTAATGATTTCCTCCCTTCATTTCTCTTAGTTGTCTTCTTTGAAATGCTTGTTAGATATTTGAAATCTTTAGCTCTGTCCTTCATGAATGATCTTAAAATTTCCCTCATACTTTTCATCTCTATTTTTTCACCTTGTTCTGAGAATTCCTTGGTTCCTTCCAGTTTGCTGATTTTTAGTCTCTATCCATATTTATTCTGCTATCATAGCATTTGTTAAATAAATTTTGGCAACATTTTTTAATCTTTTTAAGAGCTTATTTTTCATACTAGGAACCTCATTTTTTGTGGGTTACACATTCCTGAATTTCTCTGAGGATGTATATTCATCTGAGGAAACATTTTAAAGTCTGTTATATTAACTATTTTCTCAGAACTTAATCCTCTCAGAAAAACCAATAACATGAAAAATGGGGCGTTGATTTCTTTTTTTTTTTTTTAAGTTTATTTATTTTGAGAGAGAGAGATTGAGAGTGCAAGATGGGGAGGGGCAGAGAGAGGGAGAAAGAATCCCGTGCTGTCAACACAGAGCCTGATGCGGAGCTCAAACCCACCAACTGGGAGATCATGACCTAAGCTGAAATCGAGTCAGATGCTTAACTGACTGAGCCACCCAGTTCCTCCGTGGGGCACTGATTTCAACAAATGTGTCTCTAGTCTGTTTCAGTGAGAATGTTGAGATTGATAGCTATTGGTTTCCAGTGTTGTTATGGAATATTTATATCATTATATATATTCTTCATTTTATTGGGATGTAAAGAAGAAAAAGAATTCTGTATATTTAGCTAGCCATTTGAAACTACTACTGTTGATCAGTAAGTAGAGCACAGGAATAGGTAATTTTTTATATCATTCCATTAAAGCCACCAGAAAAAATAATAAACAAAATAGAGTGAAATAAGAAAAAGATTAGCTATTGGAGGCGGATTGCTGAGTTCAAGTTTTGACCATGCCATTCATTTGCTGTATCACCTTGGGGAAATTATTTCTGTATGCCTCACTTGTTTGTTTGTTTTCTGTTTGTTGGGTTGATTGGTTCTTCTATTTATGTCTTGATGATAATAATAAGACCTGCTTCTTAGAATTGTTGTGAGGAAATTAAACCACATGA
Organism: Felis catus; assembly: GCF_018350175.1. Lineage (NCBI taxonomy): Eukaryota > Metazoa > Chordata > Mammalia > Carnivora > Felidae > Felis > Felis catus. Next base: position 79,053,596 of record NC_058375.1, on the reverse strand, counting down.
AGCCCTTAAAACAATGTGTGGCATACACTCTAATTGTTAGCTATCATCATCATCAGGACATTTTGGGATTGTAAAGGAACAGATTGTGTTCTTTGGCCAGTAAACAAACAACCTAGTTGGAATATTCAGTTCATATTGGGGAATAATAGGTGAATACACTGAAGTCAGTTGGGGTCAGATCATGGAAGTTTTGAGTTCTGTGCTAAGAAATAGCTAATTATTATTTTATTGAAGATAAACAGAAAAGTTACATAAGTGTGCCCTAAATTACCTAGGTAAGGTCTATCATTTGAACTCCCTTCGTGTTTCTTTCCACTCTACAGGGCCTCTCAACCAAGGCACCATTTTAGGAAGATTATTTCAGTAATATTTATAAGGCCTAAATTTAGATGTTGGCAACATGAATTGATAAGAAAGTTCCAAAAATGACTGGAATTGAATGGATGGTCTTTCTGCTCTTTCCTAGCCCTTACATGCATCTTGTCGACTTTCCTACCTCTCTAGGTTTAGAAAGAAAATCATTTTGTCACATGATCTACTTCATATATTTTTTATTCTATTTATAATGTGTTCTTCTCTTTTGTGCTTTTCTACAGGTCTTAGATGGAGCGGGATTAGATATTGATTTCCATCTTGCCTCTCCACAAGGAAGAACCTTAGTTTTTGAACAAAGAAAATCAGATGGCGTTCACACGTAAGTAGTAATCCCTTAGTGGAGTTTCTTGGGCTGAATAATACCAATGTGCTATCTGCAAGGCAGGGAAATTTAGCACATTTGATGATACTAAACATTAGTATTAAATGATTCCATATGAACATTTTAAGCAGTCTTTGAGAGTGGTCTAGTATAAACTAAAATGTCTTCCCTTAACTTTTTTCCCTTTTTTTAGGCATATTGTATTAATCCTAACTAATTTCTTTCTTTGCTTTGGTTAAATAGGATGAATGTGCCCTAGGTGTTGAATTCAGTCTGTTGTGGAATTTTAAACCTGTTTTTCTACTTAGCACAACCTTTCCATTTTAAGTTACTGTTTAGGTATATAGTTTTGGGGTTTTTTTTTATAGTTTTTAGGCTATAGTTTTTTTTTAGCTGTTGGCTATATCATATTTGTCCACTGTTCCTTTGCTTAAAAAAACAAGTACAGTAATGCCTGGGTGGCTCAGTCAGTTAAGCATCCAGCTCTTATGATCTCACAGTCATGAGAACGAGCCCCTCATCAGGCTCTGCACTGGCAGCATGGAGCCTGCTTAAGATTCTGCCCCTCCCCTGCTTGTACTCAGTCTCTTCCTCTTTCTCTCAAAAAAAAAAAAAAAAAAAAAAAAAAAGTATAGTATGTCTTTGTACATATGTGTTGTGTATGTATGCCTCTTACTAAGGCCTCATTCTTCTTAGATAATTAGAAGATATGATAATACAAGATCTGACCATAGGAAGCCAGAAAGGAAGAAAATAACTTGTTACAAGTTTAGAGTTTAACAAAAGGCTATATATGCTCTCTTACATCTCACTTCTCTTTGTTCATATCTTGTGTGTTTCCCTCTTCCATTCTATTATTCTACTGCAGCACTTTGTTTACTCATTGCATTAAAACTAAATTGTGAGTTTGCAGTTAGAAGAAAAGCAAGTACAGTCTAATGTTTGCCATAAACTAGGCTTTGCATTTTATATGCTTCTAAATTAATCATTCTGGGGCGCCTGGGTGGCGCAGTCGGTTAAGCGTCCGACTTCAGCCAGGTCACGATCTCGCGGTCCGTGAGTTCGAGACCCGCGTCGGGCTCTGGGCTGATGGCTCAGAGCCTGGAGCCTGTTTCCGATTCTGTGTCTCCCTCTCTCTCTGCCCCTGCCCCGTTCATGGTCTGTCTCTCTCTATCCCAAAAAATAAATAAATGTTGAAAAAAAAAATTAAAAAAAAATAAATTAATCATTCTAACTCATTATGAGAGATTCCTTGATTCCTCAATTCTCATTTTACAGACAAGGAGGCTCAGAGAAGTTAATTAAGTCTGCAGGGATACACATTTATTAAGAGGAAGCAGGATAGGGGCCCCTGGGTTGCTCAGTATGTTGAGCATCTGACACTCGATTTCGGTTCAGGTCATGATCTCACATTTCTCGTGGAATCAAGCCCGAAGTCTAGCTCTGTGATGGCAGTGCGTATCCTGCTTGGGATTCTCTTTCTCCCTCTCTGCCCCTTCCCTGTTCAAGTGCTGTATGCCCACACACTTGCAGGGCTCTCTCTCAAAATAAGTAAAAACTTAAAAAAATATATTAAGAAGTTAATATAACTAAAGATAAACTTTTGTTTAAATCTAATTTTTAGAAGGTAGGTTTGAAATTTGGTGTAGTGATTAAGAGTGAGTTGTACAGCCTGGTTTTAAATACTGGTTTCACTGTTCACTAGCTGTGTAACTTTCATTAACTTACTCTAGTGTTCTATGCCTCAATTTCTTTTTTTATTTTAACTTGTTTCACTTTTTATTTTTTTAAGTTTTCATCCAAATTAGTTAGCATATAGTGCAACAATATTTCAGGAGTAGATTCTTTAGTGCCCCCTACCCATTTAGCCCATCCCCCCTCCCACAACCCCTCCCGTAACCCTCAGTTTGTTCTCCATATTTATGAGTCTCTTCTGTTTTGTCCCCCTCCCTGTTTTTATATTATTTTTGTTTCCCTTATGTTCATCTGTTTTGTCTCTTAAAGTCCTCATGAGTGAAGTCATACAATTTTTGTCTTTCTCTAATTTCACTTAGCATAATACCCTCCAGTTCCATCCACATAGTCGTAAATGGCAATATTTCATTCTTTTTGATTGCCGAGTAATACTCCATTGTGTGTATATGTGTGTGTGTGTGTGTGTGTGTGTGTATCTCACATCTTCTTTATCCATTCATCCATCAATGAACATTTGGGTTCTTTTCATACTTTGGCTATTGTTGATAGTGCTGCTATAAACATGGGGTGCACGTGTCCCTTCAAAACAGCACACCTGTATCCCTTGGATAAATGCCTAGTAGTGCAATTGCTGGGTCATAGGGTAATTCTATTTTTAGTTTTTTGAGGAACCTCCATACTGTTTTCCAGAGTGGCTGCACCAGCTTGCATTCCCATCAGTTTCTTTATTGCTAAAATGATCATGATAAATGTTAAGTTGGTAAAACGATAGAAAAAGTAATAACATGTACCTCAAGAGGACTGTGGTGAATAAAAAAAAATTAATACATATAAAGTGCTTAGAACAGTGGCCTGGCATATCTAAAGAACTCAATAAATGTGAACTTTTATAAACTCAGTCTTTTCTCCCAATGGCTTAATGAGAGGTAATTCTGTACAAGAAAGCAAGATACCTTTTCTTCCTAACAGTTCATTTTAATTTATTCCTAAAGGAAAGGAGGAAATTGGAGGAAAAAAATGGCAGAAATTCTACATATTTTCTATATTCTCAAATTTAAAATTTTTTTTTTCAACGTTTATTTATTTTTGGGACAGAGAGAGACAGAGCACGAACGGGGGAGGGGCAGAGAGAGAGGGAGACACAGAATCGGAAACAGGCTCCAGGCTCTGAGCCATCAGCCCAGAGCCCGACGCGGGGCTCGAACTCATGGACCGTGAGATCGTGACCTGGCTGAAGTCGGACGCCTAACCGACTGCGCCACCCAGGCGCCCCAATATATTCTCAAATTTAAAGATAAGTTACACTTTTAGTTTCTGTTCATAACTATCAAAGACAAAGCATAGTTCCAAGTTTATCAATCTAAACTGACTTTTTAAATTACTATTTCTGTATTAATGGTTTATACAAAGATTTTTCCTGAGCTCTGCATAGGTAAAGTGCCATTTTAAAAAGCATTTTAGAGGCACCTGGGTGGCTCAGTCAGTTGAGTGTCTGACTTTGGCTCAGGTCATGATCTCACAGTTTGTAGGTTCAAGCCCCATGCCAGGCTCTGTGCTGACAGCTCAGATCCTGGAGCCTGCTTCAGATTCTTTGTCTTCCTCTCTCTCTGCCCCTCCTCCACTTACACTCTATGTCCCTCTCTCTTTCAAAAATAAACATTTAAAAAATTTAAAAAATAAAGCAGTTTAGGGGCGCCTGGGTGGTTCAGTCGGTTAAGCGGCTGACTTCGGCTCAGGTCATGATCTCGCGGTCCGTGAGATGGAGCCCCGCATCAGGCTCTGTGCTGACAGCTCAGAGCCTGGAGCCTGTTTCAGATTCTGTGTCTCCCTCTCTCTGACCCTCCCCCGTTCATGCTCTCTCTCTGTCTCAAAAATAAATAAACGTTAAAAAAAATAAAGCAGTTTAACAATAAAATTTAAAAATGTAATAAAAAATTAAAACTTTAAAATTTAGAAATATACATAAAAATTTTAAAATTAAATAAAAATAAAAAATAAGAAAGAATATTGTTATTGAAAAGAGTATTATAGTTGAGATATTCTTCCCCCTCATTCATTCATACATGTATTTAGTATTGACTATCAATTACATGCCACATACGCTGGTTAACAAAGACGAATAATTGGGGGCGCCTGGGTGGCTTAGTCGGTTGAGCTTCCGACTTCGGCTCAGGTCATGATCTCACAGCTCGTGAGTTCGAGCCCCGCGTCGGTCTCTGTGCTAACAGCTCAGAGTCTGGAGGCTGCTTTAGACTCTGTGTCTCCCTCTCTCTCTGCCCCTAACCCACTCGCATTCTGTCTCTGTCTCTCTCAAAAATAAACATTAAAAAATTAAAAAAAAAATACGAATAATTGTAATAGCTAGTACTTGCATAGTGCTATGTGCCAGAAATATTCTAAGCATTGTGTAGTAGAAAGCAAGAATTGTTTGTTTTGGGTTTTTTTTGGAACACTGCTTTTTTTCTTTTATTAGAGTTTATTCATTTGTTTTGAGAGAGAGAAAGAGAGCACAAGTGGGAAAGGGACAGAGAGGAGAGAAAATTCCAAGCAGGCTTCTTGCCATCAGCACAGAGCCCAACACGGGGCTCAAACACACCAACCATAGGATCATGATCTGAGCTGAGATCAAGAGTCAGACACTTAACTGACAGCCACCCAGATGCCCAGAAAGCAAGAATTTTGATCTATCCTGCCTCCTCTAATTTTTTTTAATGTTTACTCATTTTGAGAAAGAGAGAGCAGGGGGGAGGGGCAGAGAGACGGAGATGATCCCAAGCAGGCTCCACACTGCTAGCACAGAGCCCATGAGATCATGACCTGAGCTGAAATCAAGAGTTGGACGCTCAACCAACTGAGCCACCCAGGTGCCCCTAGCTATATTAACTTTTTTAAGGCAACTGAAATAGCTGTTATGACACTGAAATAGTTTTTTTGTTAAATCCTTAAAACAAATACTGTCCTTCCAGAAGGCAGGGTTAGGAAAAATGTCTCCAGGGCTACAAACACTTTAAGTAACAGCTAATGGCTCGCACTTTTGGGAATGAGAAATTTTGTGTGTGTGTGTATTTTTCTAGACAACTGAATTAATACCACCCTAACTTACATGAGAACTTACCCATTTTGGATGACTTATGTTCTTTATTCTAATTGGAAGGAAAATTAACTGCATTTCTTATTTGGTAATATTTTGTATCATTTGTAGTAATAAAGTTCCTTTCTACTAAAAGTAATTAACACAGATTTAGAAAGAGATTAGTATAGGAATGACTATAAAGTAGTAAACATCTTTTTTTTTCATACACATGCATAAGTTCATACGTGTCAGTGCTTGTCAAACGTTTTTCATTTTTACCCTTGTCCCCATGCACCCTTTCTAGACTTTTATGCCTCATCATCCCGTGAAATTTTAGAACCAATTTTTTTTTACCTGTGTCTTTATCTGTACACGTAAAAAGAGTAGGTACAGAAAGCTTCCCTTTTTTATCCATTTCAGGGTTAAAAGTGGCTAAATAAAGTTGAGTTAAATAAAATAAGGACTAAACAAAATTAAGAGTTACATTAAAAAGTGATTAACATTGAATTATACTTTACAAATAGTCATAACATTTTTTTCCTTTTAAAATTGTTCCCCACTGTATTTGCCAGTATATTCTTCAAGCTTCTTCCAAAGGTTAAATACATCCTCAAAGACAAAGGTTTGTCATGGCTGAGGAGATTGCAAAGAATGCAGACAGGCTCTGAACAGTATTACAGAAAAGAAAGATCAATTAACTCGAGAGTCAAAACCAAACTTCGGGGGCGCCTGGGTGGCGCAGTCGGTTAAGCGTCCGACTTCAGCCAGGTCACGATCTCGCGGTCCGTGAGTTCCAGCCCCGCGTCGGGCTCTGGGCTGATGGCTCAGAGCCTGGAGCCTGTTTCCGATTCTGTGTCTCCCTCTCTCTCTGCCCCTCCCCCGTTCATGCTCTGTCTCTGTCTCAAAAATAAATAAACATTAAAAAAAAACAAACTTCGTCTATGCGTATGACAGGCTTATGTGATCATAGGCAAGTATTTTAATTTATGTGAACCTTATTTTACTTACCTTGAAAAGGTCAATTATGCCTAACTTCCAAATATGACGGTAAGGATTAAAAGAGATAGAATATGTGAAAGCAGTGTGCATTTTTTATTGGGGGTAGATAAGCATTTAGTATTTTTTATGTATAGTATATATGTTAAAATCCAGTCAAATTACTGAGTGCTTATCTCTTATGCTTCAAGTTGGAAACAGGTGGAAGAGATGGGGACTGACTTAAAAAAAGGAGAACCACGTGCTGTAGTGACAAGGCTATAGAAAATGATACACGTACCTCAGTTTAAGCAATCCATTGTATTGGAAATAAGAAAATTTCAGAATCATTTAAACCAACCTTCCATGAACCAGTCCCAACAAAAACTAAAACTCAGTTTCAGTGGTTTTTGTGGCCGGCACTAGTAAATGTCATTAGCCTATGCAGTATTTTTCTTGTTAAAGTTTAAAAAAAAAAAATAGGAAGCCACTTTGCTAAAGTAACTGTGCCCAGGCCAATTATCTTGAATGTGAAGCTAATGAGACCAAGATTAAAAGTATAAATCAGATGTGAGTGGCATTTACACAGTAAAGGGTAATGCCACTGACAGTAAAGCTCTGGTTGTTGGCTACTGACCTCATCCTAACCTTTGTAAAGTATGTTATAAAAATATTCTTAATCTGTAGGAGGCCTGGAAGAAGAGCATTTGGAACAACCCATCACTACTTTTGAAAACAAAACTCACGTTAGAGTTATCTCAATTGAAGGGGAGGTTTGTGGTCTTATTTGCATACAAATTGACTCATGATAAGTTACTTTTAATAGTGTGTAAATATTAAAGATCATTTTGAGGTATCATGTATCTATGTTTTTAATCTTATCCTTTTCCAAAAATTAGGTCAAGACCTTTAACCATAATTTCCTGAGCCAATGCCAAGCACATCTAAGTTGCAAGTATTTGAACATGGATATTAACAAGTTACCTCTTTCCCAAGAAATTATAAATTATCTTTCAACATTAAGGAAATCTTTCTGTCAGCAAATTGTCCAATTACTAACGTAAACCATGTTATTTCTTTTTCTATCTATAGGAATTTTTTCTTTGATCCTAAATAGAAGTACAGATAACTGAAGACATACACTTTTTTTAATACAGGATAGAGACTGAAGACGGTGACTACATGTTCTGCTTTGATAATACATTCAGCACCATTTCTGAGAAGGTTATTTTCTTTGAATTAATCCTGGATAATATGGGAGAACAGGTGCAAGAACAAGAGGACTGGAAGAAATATATTACTGGCACAGACATGTTGGATATGAAACTGGAAGATATCCTGGTCAGTATGATCTTTTAATAAATAAAAATTATCCACAGGCCTGACTATGTGATAGGCACAGAAATAAGCATTTTCTCTGCATCATCTCAGGTAATCTTTACTTATGAACTCTGAGGACTATTTATCTCCATCTTTCCAATGAGGAAATTGTGCTTTAGGGAGCTTAAGTAATCTTTCTTTCATATAACTAGAGAGGAGGGAAATAGAATTTGAACATAAGCTCTTAACCCTAAAACTCTCTTAGAATATTCACAAACAGAAGAATGTAATGATCTATAGTGTACTTGCACATAGAATAAAAGTGAGTAATTTGTAAACCCTTAAGATGTAGAGGCATTTTCCTCACAGCATGGTTTTTATAACATGAAATTTGATATTACTTGGTTAATTTGGGAACACTGTTTATATTACTCAGACCAGTGAGTGACCTAGCAGTCACCAGAAACTAGGACTACATTCAGGAGTAAAAACTCTTAGAATATGGCTTCTTTGTTTGAATTTCTTTATACTTTTATCATTAACATGCATAGTGAAATGTACATGTTACTATTTGTTAATAATAGTACTAGTGATTGGGGGAATAGGTCAGTACCTTCAGCCACAGATAGATGTAATCAAATCATAGAATTTACTGAGTGATATTTGTAAATAACATATATAGCTGTGTGATAGAAATTCTTGCAGGAAAACTAACATGGTTTTGCAAATTGAAACTGTGTAACCTCTAATACTTTTATAACCTAACTTTTTTTTCTTCTTATAATATGGTATTTTGATCACTTGAGGTTTATTAGGAAAGCAACTATCAAATTATAGAAGAGACCTATTATATGTAGATCAGTTAGCTTAAGAAGTTGGAAAATTAAACAATCGTGTATGTGTGACTGCTTAGTAACTGAGCTCTCAGAGCCTTGGTTTTCTCACTTGCCAAATGGAGAGAATACCTCTAGAGTTGTTGTGAGGATGAAATATGATCTAGCATGTATAGAAGTGCTTTAAATGGTGTCTGGTACAAAAAAAATGTTAGTTTTCTTAGCTCTTCCACGAGTGTTACTAAGAATACAAACTGAAAGGATTAAGTTTGATTGGTATGAATTTTTACCATAACAGTTATTTATCTCACCATTTCCCATAGATATATATTTAAAATCTCAATCATATTAACTTATTCTTCCATTTTTATTTTGCCAACAAGAACAGTAGTACTTACATTATTCTTATTAGTACTTCACTGCATTCTCAGGAGATTGAATTCATTCACATGGTTAAACAAAATGACCAGCAAGTACTTAAATATCGTTTAAGTACTTGTAAGTCCTTTTTAAAGAAAAATAAAATGTCTTTCAGCTTTACTTCCCCAAAATTTAGTTTCATAACAGCAAACTTTAATAAATAATTTTGTGTTTGAGTATCATTTCTATAATATTGAAAAGAATTATGCATGATCTTTTTATTTGGGGATCTGAATTCTTTATTTTTCTAGCCAATATTTGCATTACTAGGTTACCATTCTTTACAAATAGGCCTAAATGATAAATACTACACTTTGTATTTTTGTAGGTTTAGCAGAAGAGTCTGAAATTTTGAGTATAGTTTTTGCTTAAATGAGGACCTTAAGCAAAATGACTATCCAGGAAAGTCTGTTTCTTTTCTAGTTATTTTCTTATTTTTGCCATAAGTACAGTTGACTGTTGAACAATCTGCGATTGAACTGTGCCATCTACTTACAAACAGATTTTCTTTAGTAAGTGGAATGTAGTACTGTATATGCATTTTCTCTTATGATTTTCTGAGTAACGTTTTCTTCTCTCTAGCTTACTTTATTATAAAAATACAGTATATAATACATATAACAAAAAGTGTGCTGATTGTTTAGGTTATCAGTAAGGCTTCTGGTCAACAGTTGGCTATTAGTGGTTAAGTTTTTAGGGAATCTAAAGATTTACATGGAATTTTAACTGTGCAGGGCATTGGCATCTCTAACCCCCATGTTGTTCAAGGGTCAACTATGACATCATTTCAAACCTCAATTTTATCTTATATTCATATAGCCCTTTTATGGTTTTCAAATCACTTCTCACCAAGACCCTACTATAAAAATACGTTTTTCAGAAGATGTACAATTTAGAGTGCATCTTAGTAATAAGCTTTTACAAATGTGATCTTGGAACATTTTTTAAAAAACAGATTTGATTATACTTTGGGATTTATAATATACATATCAAAAATTGGAATATTTTCTAATTTCACTACATTTTCTGAGATAAAAACATTGGGTGTTTTGCTAGACACTACACTGGGCCAGACTAACATTCAAAGAAGAAAATATAAACCCACAGTGCATTATATAAAGACAAATACCTAAACACTGTTATCAGTGAGGTTTTTTAAAAACTTAGTTATTTTCTTATGGTTGTGAGGGCTGAGAAAGAGGTAATGTATGTAAAACCCCTGGTACTATACCACTCAAATAGATTTTCACATTATTTATTTTCAATTTACAGTAGCTTTGCTTCTCTGTTAAATAACTATTTATAAAAAAATAATTTAAATAAACCAGAACTATTACATAAACTTACAGAGATCTTTAGGTAATCCAAGTAGCACCTGTCCCTTAATTGTTTGGATATAAAACTAATATGAATGTCAGGGTACTGTGAATCACATGTTTAAATTGGCTTAAATTTACTGAGCATTCTTTTATAGTAAAATTATTTTATTTATCTCCAGGAATCCATCAACAGTATCAAGGCCAGACTAAGCAAAAGCGGTCACATCCAGACTCTGCTTAGAGCATTTGAAGCTCGTGATCGAAATATCCAAGAAAGCAACTTTGATAGAGTCAATTTCTGGTCTATGGTTAACTTAGTGGTAATGGTGGTAGTGTCAGCCATTCAAGTTTATATGCTGAAGAGTCTATTTGAAGATAAGAGGAAAAGTAGAACTTAAAACTTTAGACTACTTAACATAAAAAAGAGAGATGGAAAAATGTAATACACCTTACAGTTAAAGTCCAAGACCATTAATAGTCTTTTCAAAAAAGATTTTCAGGTATTACCACAAGCGTGAAGCAAGTATAATTTTAATGTGAAAGGAAAGTCTTCACTTTCATCTGTGCAAGTAGTCTTATTGCTTCAGTTGTACGTAAATATATAACAAATATTTTGCAGAGTATAGGTATAATTGAATGAAGCCATATTAATAACAGCATTTTCCTAAGTTTGAAAAACTTTTGCAAATGTCATAGGTGATTTAAATAAATGAGCTTTGGGCCCAAATGCAACACCAAACAATGTTTTTAAAAGATTCTCTTACCTAGAAGTTTCTTTGTAAATTTGGCAAATACAAATTAATACAGGTTTTGAATATATTGAAGTTTCTTTGTAAATGTGGCAATTATAAATTAACTGTGTAAGTTTCCAGTATATTAAGTTATAAATCATCTGAGAATTACCTAATCATAGATTGGAATAATCTTTAGAAAACAAAAACTCAGCTTTTCTTTTTACATATGTTCTCTCTCCTATAATGTAAATAGACACATAGCTGTGAAAAACAGATTTGTGAGACTTTTATAACCAAATATATTTCAATTTAAAATATTAACAAAAAGTATTAGTTTTATAGACTTAGCTTACATTCCCCAAAGGCCAATATTTTCATAATTCTTAAATTGCTCAGTCATTATTAAAATTTGGAAAAATTTTCTCCTTGAAATGAAATCACTCAGTCTCCATAGGGACACATTTTGTCTAGTCCTTAACTAAGATCTAGAATTTTGAAATTAAATGTGACAAAAAATACTTTTATATTACCTATCAGCAGTGTTATGTTAATTTTAACATGATTATTGACTTGGATAATACATTATTACCAACAGTTGTGAAGGAAAATATTGCTTTAAAAATCTAGGCCTAACATAAATAAAGATCTCCTTTTCTGAGTTCTTAAAATCAACAACAACAAAAATAACAAAATCAATAAAGAAGAATTTGAGTAAGCTTGAGAACATCTGATCAAAATTAAGTTCACTTAAATAAACTGTAAGTATCTAGAATCTGATTGGTTCACTAATGACCCTATCCTAAATAATAATCAGACTAAATTCCAGTTAACTGTAGAAACTATACTTGGCCATGGCTTTTATTGTTTTACAGTTGTTTTATTCTGTTTTGAATTGTCTTTTATAAAAGTATTCAGGTATATTTTATGAAACAAACTCTACTGTAAGATTTAGCACTGGGTAAACATATTACAACTTTTATTATAACTTTCATTAAATTACTTTTCTGATCACTTTATTTATTGACATTCAAGTAAGGATTGAAAGCCTACAGAATCCCAAATTTAGAGCTGATATGTGAATAACTTTATATAAAAGTCTCTGACATCCTTCTTATTGGGTCTATGGAGTCTTACTCATATACTAGTAATTTAGCTACATTAAGTAGAATTTTTAGGTTTTATCGATTTGTAATACTGGTTAAGACAAATATGAGTTAGAAACAATCAGCTTACAAGTTTGAATATAGCACCCCTCTGTACATTAGTACTGCTTGAATTCTTAAGCAATGATATCAAGAGAATGGTTTATTAATTTACAGTCAGAGTGGTACAAAAAGATTTCCCTCCTTCTTATGCCTTTGGGAGAACAAAGGTTAGATATCCCTACTCTGAAGCTTTTTAAAAATGAGGATTGATTACCTTAACTGACCCAAGAAAATGCTTTTATGTGTCCAGGAGTAGCACCTGAAATACAGGCAAAACAAGGGCCAATAATTGCCTATGATATCCCATTCCCCCCCTCTGTTAAACTCAAAATGAGAAGCAAACTTACCATACTATACCTAATAAAACAGTGCAGATCTAAACTACTGCATCTTTTCTATAAAACTGTGATTAAGAATTCTACCTCTGGCTGGCTACTGTACTGTACTGATTCCTTACCTAACAATGAATTTGTTACATCATGTACGTATGATTCATGCCACTGATTTTAAACCTGTGATTCAGTAACTTCTTACCTTATAATGGCCTTATTTGGAAAACAAAGAGTTTAGGAATACTGAGGACAATTTTATTTTTATAGGCACAAAATGAAGAGTGGGATTAAGAATGTTAACTTGTATTAACCAAAAAAAGTATAATCAGTGAACAAAGAACTAAATTCTTTGGCATATAGATTATCTGCCTCGTGTGGTTTTTTAAATGTCAGTATTAAATTTTGAAATTAAAATTATGCTAAAATTAAGCTATCACATAATGGCTGATTTTTTCTTTGGTGTTTAGTTACATAAACTCTTAAAATACTGTAATATTTAAGGCCTAGAGTTTTATTCTCATTTGCATTTGGGTCATTAATGATATGCTCTTCTTTCAAGGTATAGAAGGTAAAGAAGTGGTTGAAATAGGAAGGAAATAAATTACAAATTGAAATGTAATTTTGTTAAGTAGGTTTATCCTTCTTAAGCATTGTTATTATGTCTTAAAATTAACAAAAATTGAGTACCTATAATTGTATGCCTCCCTAAATAAAAATTCTTTATCTGAAATTTAAAAAATGATTCAGCATGTAATAGCTTTTCATCTGAAGTGTAATACATAATCATTGTTGCTCAAATTGCTTTATAGTTGTTAACAGCCTTATTAAAAGAGCAATGAATACTATGCTGAATATACATAATAAAAACTACAGTCAAAGGAAATTTTACTTATCTGTCATTGTCAATGCTAAGCCTTAAAACCTTCATTGATCTCATACTTGGCCTTGTGTGCTCTCCCTTCCATTTGAAAACCCATAGTTCTCTGCACTTCCTATTGTATGTCATTCTGCCTTGCATTGGATTTCTATTTATATGTGTTCTCTTATTCATCTGTTGCCCAAACATGCATTGTAACTATAAGGTGCTCAAAATACAGAGGGGGAAAAAAGAGCCAAAGGTCATCACTTCTGAAAGTTTGGAATGCTAAATAAGCACCCAAGGAGCTTGTTCCACTCCTCTAACCCAACCCCAGAAATTGATTGCTTAAGTCTGTAATAGGGCTCAAGAATCTTAATTTTTAACCAACACAACTTGGGATTGTGGTATCCATTATCCCTGGACCATTTGCTAACTGAGGGATCTTGAGAAATCAAACTTCCTTTGAGTCTATTTCTTTGTCTATAGAAACATTTTAGGTAGCATCTCAAATCTTGGTTAAAATCACATAAGAGTCCAATGCTTGGTGGAAATTAGTTTGTTATTGGTATTTCCTTACCATCCAGACAAGACACTCTTCCCCTCCAAGCTGACAGAATTCCTTAGGCACCTTTCTGCTTCTGTAGTGCCATCACTTTCAGGTGTCTGGGTTCCTGTAAGGTTTGTGTCATTACAAACTAGAGCTAGACTACACTTTACTGTATGTCTGGGAAAAGGGCACAGAATAAAGAATCCACACCTAAGATGATGTTACATGAAAGACAGAACACTGAGATGGGACTCTGTATCTTGTATCTGAAAGAAAAAAGCAAGAAAATGCCAAGCAGGGGAAAATTTGGAGGTCTTCAATGACCATGAGTCAACAGCAAAATGAAGAATCTGTTATCCAACACTCCCACTCCTGGAAATTCTCAAGTGGCAATAATGATCAGATGTCAAAGGGTTCATTTCTACACTGGATAACAAGTGGAAGGAGGGACTAATAAACCTAATGTTTCTACCCTACCTTTATTTCAATTCCAAAAGGACTAGTACTGCTATTTTTAGGGCAAAGCTGAAAGAAAAGGCAACAGCTTAAAAAGACACATTTTGGAGTTCTATTTTGCTGGATTTTGCTTGGTATTCAAAACCAAATTGGAAACAAAAAAACACAATACTGCTGACAATCACACTCCAAAGAAAATCACGTTTAGGTATAAATCTTAGCAAATCCTGTACAAGATCTGTATGCTGAAAATTATCAAAAGTTGATGAAAGATCAAAGACCCAAACAAGTAGAGAGATGTACCATGCTCCATGGATTGGAAGGCTCAAAACAGTAAAATGGCCAATTCTTCCCTAAATGTAAATTTAACATTCCTATCAAAATCCAGCAAGGTTTTTTTGTAGACAGAGAGAAGCTTACTCTAAAACATATGGAAAGGCAAAAAACTAAGACCAGGATGAAAGGACTAAGACAATTTTTTAGAAAAATAAAGAAAAAATGAATCAAGAATTAAGTCTACAGTAATCAACACTGTGTGATACTGGTGGAGGGGTAGACACATAATGGAACAGAGATTCCAGAAATACACCAAACAAGTCCAACTGATTTTCAATAAAGATGCAAAAGCAATACAGAAAGACAGCCTTGTGAACAAATAGTGCTACAGCAATTGGAACAGACAGGTGAAAACATGAACTTCAATGTAGAAAGCTATAAAGCTTTTCAAAAAACTGAGAAAATCTTCAGGACCTAGAGCTGGGCAAAATTTTCACCCTTGACACCAAAGGCATGACTCATATAAGGAAAAACTGATAAGCCAGACATCAGAAGTAAAAACTTTTGCTACACTGAAGATCCTGTTGTGGGGTTGGAAAAAGTAAACTGCTCCCTATCTGAAAATAGACTAGATTATACAGCTGACCCTGTGCAGCCCAAACTCATCTTGTTCAAGGGTCAAATGCATAAAAACTTCTCAAGGTTCCAAAAAAAAAAAAAATTGGTTATAAAGTGGGCAAACAACCTGAAGAAATATGTGGACAGCATCATTAGCCATTAGGGAAATTCAAGTTAAAATCATGAGGTATCACTACCCAAATGGCTAAAATAAATTACCAACAGCTGAAACTAATGTAACACTTTGTGTCAACTTATGTTTTCTAAAAGTTACCAAATGCTGGAAAGGATGCAAGAAAAATTAGATCATTCATACACTGCTGGTGGGATATAAAATGGTAGTCACTAGAAAATATTTTAGCAGTTTCTTATAAAATTAAACATGCACTTACCATGCAACCCAGCATTTATACTCTTGAATACGTGAACCTCAGAAATAAAAATGTTCATATAAAAAGCTGTACACAAATTATATATATAGCAGCTTCATATTTAACAACCTCAAACTAGAAATAACCCACATGCCCTTCAAAGAGTGAATGGTTTAACTTTGCTACATCCATAACATGGGATAAAGGAACAACTATTGATACATGTAACAATCCGGATGGACCTCAAGAGAATGATGGTTAGTGGAGCAAAAAAACAAACAATCTTAAAAGGTTACATGCCTTATGATTGCTTTAAATTTAATATTCTTAAAATAAAAAAAAAATAGAGATGGAAAACAGATTAGTGGTTGCCAGGTGTTAGGAATGGAGGGAAGAAAGGGAATGTGGCTATAAAGGCAGTCTGTGGTGAAACAATTCTGTATCTCGATTGTGGTAGTTACCCAGATCTGTGTATGATAAAATAACATGCAACTATATAAACACACAAATGAATGCTTTTAAAATCGGTGAAATCTTGGGGCACCTGGGTGGCTCAGTCGGTTAAGCGGCCGACTTTGGCTCAGGTCACGACCTCGCGGTCCATGAGTTTGAGCCCCGTGTCGGGCTCCGTGCTGACTGCTCAGAGCCTGGAGCCTGTTTCAGATTCTGTGTCTCCCTCTCTCTCTGACCCTCCCCCGTTCATGCTCTGTCTCAAAAATAAATAAACGTTAAAAAAAAATTTTTTTTTAAATAAAATTGGTGAAATCTGAATAAACTCTGGATTATAACATCAATTTTCTAGATTTGATACTGTACTATATCCAAGAAGTTACCATTAAGAGAAACTGAGGAGTACACAGGGACTCTGTGCCTGTGTGTGTGTGTAGCAATTTGTGAATATAGATTTCAAAATAAAAATTTAAAACAAAAATGGCACAGATGAATATTATACCGGAAACAGACATTATTAGTGTGTTGGTATATGTACATATTTCTGAATGAAGCCGGAAATGTGTGAAATAACTTAATTCCTTTTAAAGAAAATCAAAATATTCTCAGTTAAAAACAGATTGTCATTTTAAGTATTACTTCAATTCGTAAGAATTATTAATAGAAAGGGGAAACACCGTATTATCTCAGGGAGCTTAAGAAACTGAACCGGATTGTTTTTACATGAAATATAAAAGAAAACTCAACCTTTTTCTTTTGGAATTCTATATTCTACAATACTGTCCACAGGTTATACTACAATAAAGTGGTGATCAGAATACCACCATGGGAAAACACCTATTTCCCAAATGTTGCAGAATAAGCATCCAGTGAATCTCAACAGAGAAGCTATCCTTGACTTTTTCAAATGCTGACTTTTCAGTGGGCAATCAGGACATACAGGTATAAAGGAAAATTCTGAACAAAGAATGATTGATTCCTTCACCCATAAAGGTCTTTTTGCTGTAAAGGATCTCAGAATTAAGGCATATATGGTACATATGACTGAAAAGCAACTTATTAAGTATAATACAAACTACTGTAAAATTCTTAAATGCCAAAGGGACATAAATTTAAAAACAAATGTGCTAGCAATTACTACTTCACTATCCTTTGGACATACAGCAAAGGAGAAAAGGATGAACAAAGACCAGTTTAGACAGGGCAACAGGGAAAGATGAGAAAACATTATGCAGATGGCCCATATCAAAGGAGTATTTGACTTTTGGCACCCAAGGGAAGATCAGGATGCAATACTTTTATATCCTCAAAGCACGTAATACAAGTTACAATTATCACAGTATTATAGAGCAAGGCTTAATATTTTAAAATAAGAAAAATTTGAGTATTAGTATGTCCAGTACTTTGGATAACACAAAAGCAGAGAGTCTGCCCCTTAAGACTTAGTTGACAGTATAAATGGAGAGAAAGATTAGTATTCAGGACTCATTAACTATTCATTTTTCAAAGTCAGCTTTGTCATTCGTTGCTCCAGAGTTTAGCCAGATCCCTCAAACTCAGGTTGTGTCCTTATATGCTCTCTCTACATGTCTCTTTCAAAGCACTGACCACAATGTATCATAATATACAAACCCCTGCTAGACTCATCCCTGAAGGCTGAGAATATGTCTATTCTATCCACAGCACCCAGCACGATGCCTAGAACACAGTATTTGTTAGTGCAAAGATGAGGCCCAGTTTCTTAAGTGAAAAGTGAAGTTACAAAATAACATGAATGATCTTTCAGTAAAAATAAGTAAATAAAAAGTCTAGAAGTTTAAGGCCATATTTATATACCATTATCTCTGGACTGTAGAATGGAAGGATTTTCATAAAGTCTCCTATTGTACGAATTTTTTACTAAAATATTTTTATATCAGTTAGAAAATAGTAAAACTTTTTTGGGGGGGAGGGGGAACAACAGAGTTGATAAAAGATTTCCTCCCCTGTTTTTCTCATCTCTTACATCCACCCTTCTATATCAATGCCTTTTTCTTCTAAACCACACCTTCATTCTTTTAGGACTGCTTCACTAATTCTTTTTAGTTTCAACTGAGATACAACTTGGGTTAAGCAGAAAAGCAATACTTGAGAAACAAATTAGCATTATTTACTCCAAGCCAGGTTTAGATATGGAAAAGTAGTTTTCCCTCAGGTGAGAATAACTTCTATCACAGGAAAATCCACAATTGGAGACTACTGCAGGTTACTCATAAAAGAGATGAATTACTTGTTGATTGTGATATTTAATTAGTTTTCAAAGTTCCCTATTACTGGGCTATAACAAAATACTTGTCATTTTCTAAACCTAAATTTAAACTTCTCAATACCAAAGACAAAATAGTGTAATTTTTCAAAAAAGTCAATTTCAGTAAATTCTTGAAAAATTTTAATGCTGTTTTTTAGTTTTAGCCAATAAAATCACCTGATACTTTATCACTGAGTATCTTAGAAATATCTTTATTAGCATTAAATTTTTCAACAGTCTTTGCCTCATTCGCTTTAAAAATCAAACTATTTGCACATTAGTTTTTTTTCAATATTCTTTTCAGAAAATATTTCCTATTATGATTTTTATTACAAGCTGCTTTTTATGCAACACCACTTTGGAGCACAAAATGGACTTTTGAATCCACAAAATAGTGTCCACCTAGAAAAAGCCCCACAAAGTTGTTTCTTGGAAACACTTCTAAGTGCTTTTGCTTCAAAATAAAACAATGATTTCCCACTATAAATACAGGTATTACTTTCTTCAACAAAACACTTGTTCAGCTGACACCTTAAATCTCTCAACTAATTATTTCTTGACTATGACAGCATGCCATTGAAAATTTTCTACATACCTGCCACACCACCACCATAAAGAAACTTGAGTGTTTTAGGTCTTTGCTTAAAAGAATGATGATGAACAAGTTTTTAATAATAAAGAACATAATAAGCTTCTGGGAAATGCCCAGCAGAAGCAGCAGCAATGAACACTATTCTTGCTCAATAATACAGTCCTAGTCTACTTCTTTACTTCTAACGTTACTTCCAAGCATGAACTGTTTATTCCAACCAAGCTTATCTTCCTTCTTTACCGTTTTCTGAGCAGGCCTGCCCCTCTTCTGTTCCATTTAATAACATCATTAGCATCCCAGGTTCTCAAAACTTAAAAGACACCTTACTTGCTCAATCATCAACTGTCCCCTCAGCTCCCTAATCACACAGACATATTACTACCATTTCCACTGCTTCTGCTACCTCAGATTTACCTAGATGTAAATCTAGGCCTGGCACTCACACATTTTCCTCTAAATCATCCTACATACCAAAGCCAAATTAATCTCACAAGACGCTATAGCATGGCAGTCCTATCACAGCAGGCCCATCAGAATTCCTGATCTTGTCCAGCCTCAACCACACCACGTACTTCCCTTTTCTGTGCATCAGCTTCATGACATTGCTTCCACTTTCTGCACTCTGGAATGCGCTATTATTATTATGCTCCCTTCTCTACAGATTCCTAATATTCGTGTTCCAGTTTAAAGTCCTTCATTAAGTCTTCCCTAATAATAACCTTCTCTCAAATGTCCTCCACAGCCAGACCCTAGACAAAAGTAATCTCTCCCTTCTCAAATCCTCTTGCCACTCTGACCCCTTTAAATAGCTAAACATACACATTCTTACATTCTCAGCAAAGAGAACACTAGGGGATGATAGTAACTATCTACCTCACATTTTCCTCCCAGTAGTCTCTTGGAAAACAACAGACACTAAATATCAAGAGATATGTTCAATCTCAACTCCAGGCCTATTCTTACTCTGCTCCTTCATTTTGAACTGAGCTTTTCTCTTCCTTTAGTCTGTATTTAAGCTAACCCATTCTTCAAAGTACATATATTACATATATTGCAGTCCAAGTCAATTTCACTTCAATGGTGATATAGCACCTATTTGGATACCAGCAGTCACGTTTTCCACTGTTGCTTAATCTTATGTTTATGACCTACCTCAACACTGTGCCATTCTCTAAACTATAGCTCTTGAATTCACCCCTCAACCAAAGTCCATCTCTGAATTTATTTAATGCTGTTTCTTATCCTATTTTTGCCAGTCAAACCCAATCCTCCTTCAAACCAAATCCAAATGACATTCTGTTCAATAAGGAGTCTTTCTCTAATGCTGCTTCAGGTTCCTACGGAACTTGGACAAATATTCCATAGTACTTAACACATCTCAACTTAAATTTAGTTATGTCTGTGCCCTTCATAATTTAAGAATTAAGACAGGGCTCCTAATATTTCATCTCTCTTCACAACAACTACTAGGTATTCAAAGAAGAGCTGTTGCATTTGGGTAAACAGCACAAAATGGTTTGAAACAAAATTTTTAGTAACTGAACCATATACCATCCCAAAAAAACCCTGTAATAGTGAAGTGGGTTGAATTGTTGTATCTCCACCAACATCCAAGTCCTAACTCAAGTACCTGTCAATGGACCTTATTTAGAAACAGGGTGTTTGCAGATGTAATTAAGTTAAAGATCTTGAGATGAGATGATCCTGGATTTAAGGTGGCCCCTTAATTCAATGACTCCTGTCTTTATAAAGAGAGATTTGACAAAGGGTAAAGCTATAAAATTGAAGGCAGGAAATGGAGTAATGTGTCTACAGCCAAGGATTGCTGGCTGCTACCAGAAGGAATCAACCTTGCCACCACCCTGATTTCATGCTCTAGCCTCTAGAACTGTGAGAGATAAACTCCTGTTGCTTTATGCTACCAAGCCTGTGGTAAATTGTTTTGACAGCCCTAGGAAACTAATACAAACACCTCCATAGTACAGCATTTTAAACATCCAGAAAACTTAAGGTTTTGTGGGGTTTTTTGTTTTCTTGTTTTTTTAATTTTCAAAGATAAGAGCAGGGGTGGCTCAGTAGGTTGAGCTCAGGTCTGACTCTTGATTTGGGTTGAGGTCATGAGCTCACGCTTCATGAACTCAAGGCCCATGTCGGGGTCTGTGCAGACAGTGCAAAGCCTGCTCGGTATTCTATCTCCATTTCTCTCTGCTCTTCCTCTGCTTGCTCTCTCACTCTCTCAAAATAAATAAATGTTTTCTTTAAAAAAGAGAAGAGCAATAAGGAGATTCTTAGGAAATAAACAGATGATTTTATTTAACTAAAACTATACCTAAATTTATGAAATGATTTTATTTATAAATAAGTAGTGGCTTATCTTAAACTGAGTTCAGTGCTACTTCTCAATATAAATGCCCTCCTTGTGTTAAGGATATAATTTTAAAAGATGTAAAACCAAAATTATACCCACTTGCTATAATAAAAAAAATCATGCTATTTCTAAGGCAAATAATCACAGTGAGTAGATGAAATTGTTTTATCATGGTATTTTCACTGCAATATAAATCTTAATGGGGAAGGTTCGTATTTTCAGCCTTAGTATTAAGTATAGATCAATATTTTGTTCATTCTCCATTAAAAAATTTAACCCAGCACTTCCTTTTTTAATTCTTATGCCATGTTTCTAAGTTTCCAACTTTTACTTTTTTAACTCAGTCTGCTTAAGGAACACAGGAATAATTTCAACGAGCCTAACCAAATAGAAAGCCCTCGGATTCCAAATCTATATACATAGCTTATGTATTTTGCTAACTTTGCTTATCTAAGACACTAGCATTTTCCATTAGCAGATAAAATATTATAATAATAGGCCGACAAAACACACATTTTCTCTAGAAAAGGCCCCCAAATGTAAACTGTATCTTAAAGAATATGAGCCTTGGGACACCTGGGTGGCTCAATGGGTAGTTAAGTGCCTGACTTTGGCTCAGGGCATGATCTCATGGTTAGTGAGTTCGAGCCCCACCTTGGGCTCTGTGCTGACAGCTCAGAGCCTGAAGCCTGCTTTGGATTCTGTGTCTCCCTCTCTCTCTGCCCTCTCCCCCTCCCCCCCCCCCCCCCCAGTGCTCTCATGCTTGCGCTCTCTCTCTCTCTCTCTAAAAAACATAAACATTAAAAAAAAGAACATGAGCCTTTATATTACATACTACTTTTTAAGTAAAAACTGAATTTTAAAATATTTTCAAAGTTTGAAAATCATTTAAAAGTAATTTTTAAAAATTCAAGAACTTAATCCTACTATAACATTTGGAATTATACCTTCCACACAAAGACAATAACAAGCACAGGTAACTTAAAATTTTACACATTTTCTTAACTTTAGCCAAGATCATAAAAGAAACCAAATTTAGCCAACATACATTATTTATATGAATTTAGTAAAACAACCATTTTCTTAGAAATTATGATCCCCTGCAGTCATTTTCAGCACTTAAAGTACTAAAAAGTTAAATTACTAATATCAACTCTTATACCCATTTAACTTATAAAGTCATGGAAATTAGCAGTTCATTATTGCTCTGACTGAAATACCATCTCCTCTCTATTCCTTTAAGCTACCTTTAGGACTATTAAATATGTGCATATAATGAAAACATGTCAATTTGCTATTCTTATATGACAAGTCCACACAGACAAGACACTCTTCTCTTTTCCGTAACGCAGATATGGCATGAGCCAATGAAATCTAACACCATATTGGAGAGGAAATGCCTACTGGCTCATCTATGACTTACAGAGGCACAATTTTGGTTCCCATGTCCCTGTTTGTCATGAAATGTCTTCCAGAATGTAAGAGCAGATTTATGACCAGTCTATTGATATTTTCTGCATTGTAATTTTGCTTTCATCTTACTCCAATTACTAGATAATAGAAAACAATGGTACTACTTTGTCCAAGAAGTTTTTGCTATCAACGTAATCTGAAGATCGATTGGAGAGGCACAAAATAATCAACCTACTCTAGCCTACATTGCAGCCTTATCTCACTCAGCTATCAGATTTCTAAAAATCCTATACACATTATAAAACTGGAAGAAAAATGAGAAAAATCTTGTGTAATGAATATTTTTTAAAAAAATGTTTAATGTTTATTTTTGAGGGAGACAGAGCATGAGTGGGGTGGGGCAGAGAGAGAGGGAGACACAATCTGAAACAGGCTCCAGGCTCTGAGCTGTCAGCACACAGCACAACGCGAGGCTTGAACTTGAGAATGGCGAGATCACGACCTAGGCTGAAGTTGGACACAACCGACTGAGCCATCCAGATGCCCCTGTGTAATAAATATTTTAAAAAAAAAAAAAAAAAACAGCTAGTTTTTCAGAGGAAATCACTCTCAAAAACTCACTCAAGAATCTAAAAAAAAAAAAAAAAATCAGAACTGTAGGTAAATAAGGTTTTAATTTTTCCTGGGGTGCTTGGGTGGCTCAGTTGGTTGAGCGTTCAGCTCTTGATTTCGGCTTAGGTCATGATCTCATCATGGTCTGTGGCATAGAGCCCTGCATCAGGCTCTGAGCTATCAACACAGATTGGGATTCCCTCTCTCTCCCTCTCTGCCTCCCTGCAGCTCACATACATGCATGCATGCTCTCTTAGAAGTTTTTTAAAAAAAATAAATAAAATAAAATTTTATTTACCTGGTTATCTCTTTGTTCCAAAAAACCTTGGTTAAATTATTTCCACTCTACAGCAAATTAAAATGTTTTGAAGCTACGTGGGAGAAAAGAAAGGAGAAAAGCTGTTCAATGCACTGTAAATAAATGAGGTTTCTTAACACAGGCACTGCCACAGAAGATACGTGTAAAACAGACAAGTATAATAAAAGCACCACCTAGCCTAAGGTTTTATGAATAAGGACACATTCCCCTACCCACATCTAAACCCCTGAGAGTACCGCCATATTACAGCAACATACAATAAATATTCACCATCTCCCAGTAATTAGAAAAAGGTTAACATACTAAAGATGGTGTTTAAAAAACATTAATTACTTAATACAGTCTAGAAAAATCTTTAATAAAGTAGCATTTTAAATACTTCTGGTCTCATTTAATGGTTTAAAAGTTGCTTATAAACTACAGTTTATAAAGAGGTATCAAGAATGAATTTCTAATGACATAATTCTTCACTGGAAAATTTACATCCAAAGATAAATAATAACACAGAAAGACTAAGATACTAGGTTATGCAAAATTATAATATAAAAAATATGGACTTGTGGGGTGCCTGGGTGGCGCAGTCGGTTAAGCGTCCGACTTCAGCCAGGTCACGATCTCGCGGTCTGTGAGTTCGAGCCCCGCGTCGGGCTCTGGGCTGATGGCTCAGAGCCTGGAGCCTGTTTCCGAGTCTGTGTCTCCCTCTCTCTCTGCTCCTCCCCCATTCATGCTCTGTCTCTCTCTGTCCCAAAAATAAATAAACGTTGAAAAAAAAAATTAAAAAAAAAAAAAATATGGACTTGTTATAGATTTGCTCTTGCATTCTGGAAAAGATTTGGTGATAAAGGAATACAGGAACCAAACTATGCCTCCACAAATCTTGTATGAGCTAATAGGCTTTGCCTTCCAAAACCCTCTCCAATAAGCTTCATCTCCTTGAACTTCCATTTCTCCTCAAGGAAAAGTTTAACTTCAGAGCCATCTAAGCAAGCTTTATATATCTGCAAAAGAGACCCAAATTCTCAGAAAATCTTGTTTTTGTCTCAAATTCTATATAGGCAAAATTTCTTTACATTCCACTAATTCTGCATTCTAGGAAATCCTGTATAGAAATTTCCTTACATTCCACTAATAGCATTAGTTATAATATATAAGAGGTCAATTATCAGTCAAAACAACATTAATTATAATCCTTCACTAAGTATATATTCATTTATACTAGATGGTATTAATATTTAACTTAAATTTGCAACCTCACTGAGTAACTTTTAATGTAATTTACTTACATAAATTCTTATGTATCTAAAGTCACATATGCAAATTAACTTATAGAAAACATTGTAACAGTAATCAAATTTTAAAAAGACATTCAAAAAGATTTCTCTGGCAAAAGTAAAACGTGTGAAAACTTGATTTCTTAAAAGAACGGTTTTTGGTGAGCTTACTGTTAACTTCTGCTTGATATGAAAAACTTACTTTTGATTAGCTGCTAGATATTCATTCAGATATCGTCAACATTTTTTTTCAGCACTTGACATAATTAATGATGGGTTGACTAAACTTGGTAGAAATCAATCAAATGTAAACTAGTCTTACTTAATTTCCCAAACCTAGGCCACACACAAAAGCATTAAGGATCAAACATACACATCCACAAGGGAGGCAGTGGAAGCTAACAGGCAGGTGTACACTACCTCTCACACTGTAACTTCAAGAGTAAACAAAGCCCTCCAACACAGTCATTTGCCAGTTTTGTAGTACCAACCTAGCAGATATTTTTCATGTGTTACATGAACTCAGTGTCAGTGTTACTCCTGTGATACGTAAGAAAACTCAATGAAAGTAATTAAATACTTAAGGAATAAGATTTTTGTGGGTAGAGTTGAGTTCTGAAGGGCCACAAACCATGACCTAAAATTTCGTTTGCCTCCCATTAACCAATTCATGTTAGTTTTGAGACTGTATCACCTTCACTTGTGAAAGCATGGAAAGAAAAAGAAAAAACTGAATACCTTTTGGTAAATACAAGGAACAAAAGTTAGACTAATGATTTTGAACAGGATATATTTTTGTTTTATCCAATAAATACATCTTATCATTTATGAAGATTTGGTTCATTTGTTTGCTTAAATCCAGTAGAATTTTCTTGAATGAGACATCACATTCCTTGAAGATGTTGCAAAAGTGAGGAATTATTACTAAGCATCCAATTTCAATACTCATTATCTCCAACAGAGAAAATGCCAGAGGAGTAAGCTACAAGGGATTTTGTTGGGTAGAAGTAAGGGAAGGGGAGAAAAATAAAGTGAGCTAGTTAATTTGCAATCTTATTCTAAAGTATAATATTTTGATCTAGCTATTACCCCAAGACATTTTGATATAACTTAAGAATTACAAATACTGTACTTATTCCCAATCTATTTGTTATTCAGAGACCCAATCAGTTTGCTTTCATAGCTTCTCCCAGCTCTAAATTTTTTTAAGTCTGACATGTGGTTTCTTAACTGCTAGTAATTAGAAAAGAATCCACGATTAGATAAAATTCTCACTTTACATTTTACTGTCAAGTTTTTATTTTCTTGAGGAAAGAAGATGACTGATCAACTACCACAGAAAAAACCAAAGGAGACTTTTGGGAGTGTATATTCACAGAAGTACTCAAATATAATTTAAACAGGAAATCTTCCCCACATTAAAGGGCATTTTTAAACTTTTTCCCAAAGCTGCATGGACATCTTGCTTTGCCATCACATCCTCACTCAAACAACTCTAGAACATTATGCAACAGTCTGCTATAACTACGCAAGTCAGATCATGCTCCAACCAAAACCTAATGGCCGAAAAGAATTAGTTCTACCCCCACCCGACACTGAGAACAGAAATCTTCTGAATATATACATAATAGAAACTAAACATGTACAGTTGGACATAACTTGCAAAATATAAGAGAGACCCTCAACTCACACATCAGTTAACATTCACTTGTTAAACATTTAGTAACAAAATATGACTAGCAACATCTGACTACATTAGAATTTATAGAATAACTCTGATAAGCTCATATTCTGATCTAGTTAGATCATATTAAAATCCATACTTATCATTTATTATCAGAGTATTTATAAAAATGATCTGTTTTGAATAAAAATGTAATTAAAATGAGTAAGGCATACTGTATTTATATCTTTTATCGCTATAGCCTAGGAGCAAAGCTTTTTAGGAAAAAAAAGAATCCTTTGATGTGAACCTTAACACCTTCTATATAAGGGGGGAAAACATAGTTGAAAAGTCTGAATTTTCTTGAATTTTAAGGACAAGGCAGATAGAGGGAGATATATTGTCTTTCAAATAGGAAGTATACGAGCTGGCTAAACAGTTTATTTTTTAAAGGATCCTTTTAGATGAACATGCAATAATTATTATTTGAGGGACAAGAGGAAAATGAAAGCCAAGTTTCATAAAGATTAATTCAAGTGAACATATTTACAGTGGAAGTGGAACAATCCTTAGCTCCCTGGCTAAATAAAAGCAGTCATCTACTGCATCAGTGTGTATTTTCAAGCAAATACAGAAGCAAAACTCATTAGCTCTTTAAAAAATACACACATTTAATGTTGGTCTGTTTTAATTCTAAGTAAAGCAATTCCAAAAATACAAACTGAACATCAGAGCCATGTGAACCACCATGATAAAATAAAACAGACATTCACAATAATTACGTCTAAAGACAGTTCAGCTTAATAAATCATCTTCCATGTATACTAAAGAAAGAGTTACTAAAAATACTGCTGGTGTTCAGTTAGAATTAAAGGACTTTGGGGAAAATGAAATAATATGATACAGGTGGAGTGAATAAGGTTACACGGGATTTACATTTTCCATTACCCCTAGATATAAACAAACATTCAAAATCAACACAAACTCTGTGTGTTATTCAAAATATTGCAGCTGCAGGAAAGGCAACTTTAAATTAATAGCTAGGGGAAAATCAAGTTTTGGTGGAGGTAAACAGAAGTGACAGTTTTTAATTTGCACTTTTGTAAAGCTCATTTATACCTGGCCAACCAGGAACCAAATGCAGGACAACGAAGTTCTCTGCTTCTTTTGGCTATAATGTGACAAGAAAAGGTCATCTTTTGAAGATGTTTAAAGAAATAAAGCAACTTTCTTTATAAACAGTCAAATAATCAATCAATGGAATAAATAAGTACTAACCCACATTTTTACCGCTCTGTAACCACTACACTTTACATATTTTTCATTTTGGCGGCAAATTCCCCAATTTTTAGGCTAAAATCCACCAATCACTTTTAAGAGTAAAATGAACAGCCACCAAAATAAGAATATTCTTCTGTTTACTCTTTGGCTAAAAAAGAAAACAAACAAACAAAACAAAACAAAAAGAAACAGAAGACAACTCTAACACTGGTGATAAAAGAAACTGTTTTTTTACATGTAAAATAAAGTTATCAATTTAAATCTTGGTACATTTTATAAAAACAAGAGGTAATGTTGTAATAAAACAGCAGTAGCCTTGTCAGGCAACATACTGTTTGTTAACCCTGTGCAATAAAATACTTTGTTCATACTACACTTATTCAACATGACTAACAGTTACTACAGACATTTCAGGAATCTTCACGGGACTCCTATAGACTTACTGTTAAAACTGAGAGACATTTACAATCATAATGTGCCATGAAAACTTGAAAATGTTACTTCTAGTAGGAGATAATGTTCATATTATTTGAATTGGTTTTAGGTACTGAACAGCTG
Organism: Felis catus; assembly: GCF_018350175.1. Classification (NCBI taxonomy): domain Eukaryota; kingdom Metazoa; phylum Chordata; class Mammalia; order Carnivora; family Felidae; genus Felis; species Felis catus. Next base: position 79,025,052 of record NC_058375.1, on the reverse strand, counting down.
AGTTACAAGGACTGAAAGTGAAAAGCATTCTAAAAGCCCATGAACACTGTTGTTCACACCCTTCTTCAGAACACACTAAACTTTAAACTTGTTTGACACATTTCTCTTCATACATAGCAAGCAACAGCACCCAATAAAAGCCTGAGAAGAAATGCTGCTGTGTAAATACTGCAACTATTCCTGAAAAAAGAATTATGGGATATATACTCCAAAGCTGCCCATTCCCATAATTTGTATTGCATAGGTCACATAATCACACACATATATATACACACATGTGTACATATATGCACATGCAAAGAATATATTAAGACGACAATGAAGTCTAGTCACAGAGCAATTTACAGGCTCAATATATTTTTTACACTTTGCGTGAAAGAAAATTTCAATATTTTACAGTTTTTTAGTAGGCATTATATACACTGCACTTTATGAAATCTGAAAGGTATTGAAATAAATTTTTTCCAACATTTTGGTAACAAAACAGACAACGTTTCTCCATATACTTGTGCTATCTATCTACATGATCTGTTTGATCTGATAACCACTAATCACAAAAACTGACTCAATGGAATAATTAGAAAAATTATCTAACACCATGCATGGATTTGAATCATCTTTAATATCCTATCCTAGAAACATTCTACAAATCTTAAGATTTAAAAAATTAAGTCTCTGTTCTGATTTTTAAAAGATATCTTTTTTATGACAATATCCATAACATTGACAGGTACATGTTAAGGCTAGTATCATTTCCTTTTGTGAATTTTTTTGACTTTTTTTTTTTTTTTTTAAGAAAGATAGTAAAAGCCAGACTCCTTTAGGACTTTGAACTGTACCTACAGAGAATGAGAGTGCAGTGAACATAATGTTCAGTCCTACAGTCAGGATGCAGTTGCTCCTTCCCATTCCACAAGATACTGCACCTTTCCATCAAGTGTCACCCGACGAGCCAGTACTCGGTATTTTTCACCACATGCTATTCTACCTGCAGCACCAAAATAACTGGTAATGGAGTTTTTTAGATGATTGAGTTGCAACTCCTGATCTGCTAAGTTATTCAAAATCTCTGTGTTGAGTTCATCAAATTGGTAATCTTCTTTGCCTTCATCATCTTTTACAATTTCTGAGTTCTGAGTCTGGAGTGCTCTTCTTGGAAGACGACCCCTTCTTCTCCGTAAATGTGGTATTGCAGCAGGCCAAGATCTTCCTGTACGAGTTCTTTTTCTGGAGTCAGATAATCTATGGAACAACAACAACAAAAAAAAGGCCATAATTGTCTACTGAGTTTATAAGGCATCCTTCGCCCAAACAATGTGTTCTCAGATTTTTTTTCTATCACACTACTCTAAGTATATACCCTTGGTGACATAAACATCAGCCAAACCAACACAATACATGCTATTTTTATAAATGGATTATCACTCGCCTTCATTAGACTCCATCACCTTCTTGGGGCTGACCTTTTGAAGAGCTTTTCTTCCTTAACAATGTATTATTAAGCTTAAAAGAATCAGAGGAAGTTTTTAATTACGAGGCCAATGAGACAAATTCTTACCAAGAAGAGGCCCTATTCATTAGTCAGATATTGTCAACAGTCTTATCATTAAAAAGAAGAAAGTTCATTCACTCATTCAATGCAGCAAATACTTAATAAGTACCTCCTATATATACAACATTGTTCCATGGGCTTAAATGGATGGTAAAACTAGAATAAATGTTCTCTTATTACCAGTTCTAGGCATAGTGAACTAATGTAATGAACTGGAATAAGCACAAAGTAGAAATCAGGGTACCTTGAATCTACCTCTGTGATACTGGCCAAATTCAAATCTCTTATCCTCTGTATTCTCTTCTGTGAAGAGATTAAGTGAAGAGGTTGAACTAGATAATTTTTGAGGTCCTTTTCAGCTCAGGAATTCAATGATTTTATAATCTTTTAACAAGGGAGAATACAACCTAAGTTAAATTCAAAGACTTTATAATCATACTGCCTGACTCAACATCCCAGTTCTGTTATGCTTGTTAATGACCATGCTTGTTTCTTAAAACCTGTTAGTTTCAGTTTCTTTATCTTTAAAATGGGAATAACAGATCTACGACTCAAAAGACTGTTTTAAGAATTTAAAAAGGCAATGTATGTGGAAAGTTTAGCACAATGCTTGGTGAAAGGCCAAACACAGTTCAATTATTCACAATCCATTAAAAAATGAGTTACATTTTAAGCTTTTTAATACTCTGAATTTTGTACAATTTACACAGCAGTTTTTGAAGTGTTAACAAAAATTAAACTAAGGGAAGTATAAAACTTGCAAGCTCATAGCTCTGACCCCAAGGAAACTAATTTTTCATTCCTGATACGTCATGCTTTGGGAAAGGCATCATTCTGAAGAATTAGGTTAAATAAAATATTAGAGAAGTCTGCTACTGATAGAAATCCTGAGTTTAAAATCTTCTTAGTAACAAAAGGATTTACATGTCTGATTCAGATATTGAGAAAAAAAGTACTCCTAAAGATAAAAATCCCTAAAGATAAAAAATTTTAGGTAAAAATATTATCTAAATATTAGAAGCATAAAAAGGTCTCAAGGAAAAGAGCACAGCCTATTAACACCAGTATACCTCTTCTGTGCACAGAGCAAAATCTCCTAACAAATTTTTAATGTTTGAGCTCTGAAAAGCAGAAATTTCAGATGAATATTAATAACAACCTAAAGAATTTACATATAGATGCTTCTCAAACGCTGAAAGGCATATTTACATCACTTTCAATTGCTAAAAATTTATTTAATCATTACTTTACAAAGAAAAAGAATCTAGAAGAAAATTAGTTAAGAAATAAGAATATAAAATATCTACCCATAATGCCTGGAAATGCTAGACGAGGTAGTTTCTTTTGTACTGGAAGCACCCGTGAAATCCACATCTGAGGTATTGGATGAATGTGCAGTTCCCTCAGTTCTCCTAAGACAAAAGAATTTAAATGGTATAACGACTATATTACATAACAATAGAAATATTCATTTCCCCCCAAAAGAAAATTCCTAGAATAGGAGAAAATAACTTTCTATTTACCCTATAGAACAAGGTAAATCCAAGGTAGGATTCTCTGAAATTGATTCCTTATCCTGGAAAATAAAAAATAACATACTTAAAGCATGGCTCTAAAGTAAACTAAAAAGATACTCATTTCTCAGTTAATTTCAAGCATCCATCCTCTTTGAGAATATATACCAACACATCCTCTTACCAAAGGTGGCTCAGCAGTTTTCTGAATCATTTTTCTTGTATATGGGCCAGGTGGACGACCTACTGATTTTTTCTTTCCTTTTTTTTCTATGCCATTGCTTACTTCCCTGAAACATAAAATCATTATGTATTTAATCTCTGCATAAAGAAAAACAAAAAGACAATGGACAATATATACTGGCTTAGCTCCACTTATGTAATAATTAGGTTACACTTATTTTTATACTAATGGTAACAAAAACCAAAAAAATTAAATGTAAGTTGAATCTACCAATTTAGTCAAGTGCATACAGAGAACACATTCCAATTTAAATGAACATTTCTTGACTCAGATATTATTTACATATGAAAAGTTTAAGGAAAAAACTTTTCTCTTTACCACAATTGTGAAAAATATATACAACCTCAAAGTTAATAAACAAAAACAAAAACAGACTACTATACTGGAAGGAAGATTTCCAAACCCCCAAGAGTTCCATTATTTAGTCCAGGTTGTTACTATGTAGGCCCTTAAGGGAATATTTTAAGAATTTATTACTAAAAGTAATTATGAATTTAGTCATTACCCACATGGAGCCAGGAAGTATCTATATTAAAATATAGTAGCTATAAATACAGGTTGCCTTTAGAAATAAATATATATATTCTTGAATGATATCAATCATAAAGAGAATGAAACCCAGGGTGGAAGAGTGTAGAAGAAGGAATCCTTTATATTAGGCAGGGACTCATTCAAAAGGTACAATTAGAAAGATCTAGAAAACCAGTTTTTGAGACATAAAAGCAAATATCAAGCAAGAAGGGGGAAAATAGCAAGTCAAGGACATCTCTAATTAATAGAAGGGAATAAGAAAAGGGCAAATATCAATATAGAGAACATCTACTTCATTCATTCAACAAACATTATCTACCGTATAAAAAAAAGGGGGAGGGGCTATAATAGAACTACAAAGATCTTCCCTGTGCTAAGGGGTCCATAATACAGTCAGAAAGTGACAAAGATACATACAAAAAGGCTGATAAAAAGAGTTAAGTGCTATAAGAAAGTTACCCAGGAAACTTTAATTTCCTGTGTTTTTACACAGACAAGGAATAACACCATAGAATAGGCTAGAAAGAGGTGAATGGAGAAAACTAGAAAAGAAACTACTCCAGACACCAAACTAAAGTTGGGCAATAAAGGTGGAAGTACAAGGAAGGAGAAAGTAGGGGAGCTAGAGGAATAAAGCATAACTAGAACTACAATCAAAAGTCTCAAGGATAAAATATATGGAAGTATCGTTGTTTTTTTTTAAGATGATCAACATTTATACAGGACCCCTGGATTAAACAAAGTATTTTCAGATTAAAAGGACCAATTCATACATAGGACCCAGAAGGAATAGAGAATGCCTTGAAAGAAAGTTGAACCATTTCCCGGTAGCATCAAATGAACTAGCTAACACAGATGGAGTGTCTCATTAATGTGATAGGAATGAGAAAATTTGTGTAAACCTTTTTCTAATCCATAATATGGGCAACTGATAGCAAAGGATTAATGATAAAATCTAAAAGTGATAGGAGTAAATATGCTTTGCTTTAGGGAAAAAAAACAACAACAACCTAAAAGCATTATCTACTTTATTACACATTCAAATGGATATGAAACACTGTTAACCCTGGGTTATTACTTTTTCTTACTCTCCAGGTACTCTCATACCTTTTATTTACTCCTTAAATTTCCCTCTCTGCACAACCCTCAGCCATCTTTATACCTCAGTATTTCACTGAGAAAACAGAAGCTACCAAAACAATAACTTCAGTCATCTTCCAAACGCCAAATCTACAGCAGAACTAATATCTGTACCTATTTTCACCCAATTTCAACAAAAGGGTTCTAGAAGTCCTCCTATCAAAGGCCACTCCCATGTTTAAGTTCTAAATCCCTTCCCTTTTGGATTCTCAAGGACTTTACAATATTTTCAGTTACCTGTCCCTCTCTCCTGTACCAATCTCTTTTCCACTGGATCATTCCTAGTAGCACATAAAAACAGGTTCCAACTAATTTTCTATTTAAAAGTCATCACTTGAGTACTTCCTTTCCTCTTCAGCTTCCATTTGTCTACCTCTCTTCAAAGTAAAACTACTTCTGAGTGTTCTCGCACAAACATTTTCCACTTTCTCCCTTCTTATTCAGAGTTCTTAATTTCTCATTTCCCCCTTTCCCTTTATTATCATTATTATTATATGAATCTGCCTATGTCCTTTATTTGTAGAAAAAGCCCAGTTTTGACATTTTAATTGAGCAGTGCTGGATTCAATCATACTTCAACCCATTTCAGTCTGATTTCTATCTTTACCTCTCCAAAAAAACCTGTTTTTGTCAAGGCCATTAAAAACAGAATGTTATCTTATCCAACAATCATTTTCCTTTCACCTTAAATCCATCTCTCAACAGCATTCAATACTGTTTAATATGCTCATCTTTCTGAAACACCCCCCTTCTCTTGATTTTTCAGGGCACTAAACTTTCCTGGTTTCCTCCTATCTCATTGATCATTCTTTTTTAGCCTCCTGTTTCTTTCACCTCTTCCAAATCTCTAAATGATAACAGGGCATTACTCTGGGCCTCATTCTCTCCCCCACCAACTCCTTGCTTCCTAGGTAATTTCATTCATTCTCATGGCCTTATAAATCAGCTTCCAAATTTGTATCATGTGCCCTAACCCTTCCTGAGCTCCTGACACACTCAGCTGTCTATATCTAACATCATCATCATTTAGATATTCCTTGTAAAAATCTCAAACTCAATTAGTATGACACAGAAGAATGCTTCGTTCACCTTGCCAAAATCTGTTCTTGTAGGTCTTGATACCAGACATCACCACCCACCAGCTGCTCAAGCCAGAAATCTGGGCTTTGTGTAACTTGATTTCTCCTTCTTTCATAAGTTTAAATCATTAGCTAACCTAATGAATTTTGCCTCCAATAGAAGTCTTAAATCTATTTTGTCTCCATTTGACTGAAACCACTACCCAGGCAATCTCTTACACCTAGATGACTGCAAGAGTCTTCATTTTTGTTTGCTTCTATTCTTACCTCTATACCTATCCACTCTCCAAAAGCACACAAAGTATTTTTAAAGGATAATTCAATCTGCTTACATCTTTAAATAGCTCCCCATTATTCTTAAAAAATTCCTCAAAGACCTACACAACTCTACATGATCACGCCCCATCCAAACTTTCCAACACCTGATGCTAATCTCTAGCCCTCATTCATACATCACTAGTCTGTGAATTCCTAGAACATACCTCACATCCTTCATACTCGTTATTTCCACCACCTGCAGTATTCTTCCCTTTGTTCTTTCACATTGGTAGGTTAGTCTCATTCTTTGAGTTTCAGCTTAAATATCATCTTAGATAGGTCTTTAAGATTCCTTCTTAAAAGTAAACCATTTCACCTCTAACCATCCCAGTACAACCTAAATCCAAATGCTATGCCCTACATGGCACTAGAATGACCTGTAATTATTTATCACCTTTCTTCACCACTATACTGTAAACCCATCAAGGCAGAAGGAAAGTCTGTTTTGTTTGTTATTGTATCCCCAGCACTTAGACAGTTAAGTTGCTTGATAAATAGAATTAATAAATGGATAAATGAATGAAAAATGAACAAACGAACAAGCTAGTACTTAAGCTGTCTGCTAAACAAAACCAATAGGCTTATTCCTAGAAAGCCTAATATCTAAAATAAATAAATAAACATCTAACATTAACTCTTTGTACCTTGTCTAAGCAAGAAATTATAAACAGGAAAACAAATCAGGGTAACTGCCACTTATACTTTCATATATACTAATGAGACTAAATAACACATTTTTAGTTACAAATAAGCTAAAGAGAAAAACTAAGCCACAGATCAACTTTTACCTTGAATCAGATATAGGTTTGGATGCCTTTCTGCCTTTAATTTTAAATTCATGGGATGTTCCTTCAGGTTCTTTCTCTGCTTTGAAAGCCACATTTGGTGGCACAGGAGGAACACGAATTCGCAACCCAAACAAATGCTTCTTCTTCTTTATTTCTTTCCCAGACATAAACCTAAATTTTTAAAAAAATTAACTAAAAATTTAAAAACTGAACACATATACATGTCAGACCCTAACTCACAACTTTCAGATATAAAGCCTTTATAGATGAAAGTCCACCCAACACTACAAAACTCGCTCTTTCCCTTTGCTTTCCTGGATTCTTGTCTGCTCCCAGAGTCAATCCACAGTAGGATACAATGGCGAAGGAGGTCGGGGGGAAGGATAGGATCAGAAGGAAGGGAGAAGAGCACACATCCACTTTTCTTTTTAAAATGTGGCATCTATGCTTCAGATTCTGTGTCTCTTTCTCTCTGTCTTTCCCCTGCTTGTGCTCTCTCTCTCAAAAATAAACAAACATTTAAAAAAATTTTTTAAATAATAAAACATGGCATCTAACTTTTTAAAGGAAGAAAGTAGAGAGTGGTGTCTTTTTAGTCCCAATATGTGTTTTCCATATTTCATTGTCCTGTTTAAAAGATCTCAAAAATGGTTGAGGAAAAGAATTCTATTTCAGAGTGAATCTGTGAGGGGAGAAACCCTGGTCAGAAAGTAGCAGGTGTTAGCACTGGAAAAGAGAACCCAATATGAGAGGTCCAGAAAATAAAAGGAGTGTCTAGTGTGTCATACTTAGAATTGGAAATAATCTGGAACAGAAAAATGTTATTTCGGTGTGGGTTTGGGTCTCTAAAAAATGTGCTCCTAACTCTCTTCCAAAGTCCTTAAGGCTCCTTAATCCAAAACACCCCCACCTACCTTACTTCTACTATACCCTGCCTACCTTCCAGAACCACTACCAAACACTTGGAATGTTCTTCCACTTCCATGCATGTTTGAGAAAGGGAAGCTCCCATTTCTATCATAATAAGAACAGATGTATTTCTGGTACCCTAAATTGGATTACAGAATTCACATCCCATAAAGCATTTTTACCAGTACTGTAACTGCTCAGGCACTTTATGGCTTTTTAAATTGACCTAAAGATTTAGCTGCTAGTAATTGTTTTTTAAGGAGGAAATTCTGTCAAGTTCAAAAAAAGCAACTTGTTACAAAAACAATTTTATAAAATTGCTGAACAGTTGGTAAGAGCCAGCATATACACTTAAAACATCATTTCTATTGCAATTTTTAAATATTTTTAAGAAATGTAGATATGCTTTTTATTTCTTAAAAAAAGAAAGGTCTATACAAGGATATATCCAACAATAATCAATTATCAAAAAATTAAGACTACTAATACTATTTTTCTGCAACTGATGGCAATAACTGATCTTAAAACCATAGAAGATCTCAATCATTTTAAAACCAATATTCTCTATAATATTTTCCACTATCTTTCGCATTTTCCCACCAGCTAAGATATTATTTTATTTTCAGGGGACTGTATTATAAAAACAAGTCATTACTGAATATGTTTTTCAATGGAACAAGCCAAAGCCCCTGAGATATTGGTATGCCTGCCTCCCATCCACCATTCCCAGAGGATTGCTCTTCCCTTCTCCAACCCTTGAGAATCACTGCTTTGCTCAACTGAAATTAAAATTTTAAAGTTTAAAATGGTTTGTACTAAACATCAACCCCACAATTCTTAAACAATGCCATTATTCCTTATACTTACTACAAGTCTCCCTCATAGGGATACATAAAATAAATCAACTTACATGGTCTTGTAATCATTTAATGCCTCCAGAACATGCTCATATCTTTCAGATTTTGGTGTGTCTGCCAGCTGTGAAGTATCAAGAAACAATTTAAAGCACTATAATTTCATTAGTTAGTAATATACAGGTGCTAGATAGAGGCAATGTGATGAAGAAGAAAAGAGTACTGACTGATAGAAGATCCAAGTTCCAATTCCAGGTCCTCAGTGACTAGCTGCGTGATCTAAAGCTATTTAACCTCTTCTTGTTTTCTTATCTATAAAAAGAGGAGTAGGAGCGCCTGAGTGGCTCAATCAGTTAAGTGTCCAACTTCGGCTCAGGTCACGATCTCGCCGTTTGTGAGTTCGAGCCCCCACTGGGTGCTGTGATGACAGCTCAGAGCCTGAAGCCTGCTTCAGATTCTATGTCTCCCTCTCTCTCTCTGCCCCTCCCCTGCTTGTTTTCTGTTTCTCTCTCGAAAATAAACATTAAACAAACAAAAAAATTATATATATATATATATATATATAAAAGAGGTGTAAAAATCCTATTACAAGTAATTTTATAAATCAAATGACATGTCTGAAAAAAACTGTTAAAACACTACAAAAATGGGATTTTATTAGTTACTAAATTTATTTTAATTCTATAATCTGAGGAAATAATACATAGAATGAATGACTTTAATATCAACCATATATTGGTTCTAATAGATATTCTAATAGGTATCAATTGCTTCTAATAGATATTAGTAGGAAAAGAGGATAAAAAATGAGAAACATAACATTTTATTTCCCAATACTTCTAATATTAGCAGGAACCCATAATCTCTGTAATTTTGAAAAATTCTGTGAAACTGGGGGAGGGGAGTTATTTTCATAAAGGTTATAGACTTGGCCATTGCTAAAACCCAAAATGTCTCAGTAATTTATCATCAGAAATCATTCTAAAATCTAAATATTCAATTCTAAAAAATACTATTTTGTTTCAAAAGAGCTCCCTTAAAAGTCATTTCTGCATCTTCTTCCAAGTTTAAAGACGGGAGCCCAATAACAAAAAAAACTACATTATAGAAGGACCATTCTCAATTAAAGCCACAAAAACTAAAAAAAAAAAAAAAAATTCCAGAATATCATAGTTGACTTTTTACTACCAGTATTGGTCTTTACCAATTTAAACTTCCAAACCTCAGAACTGCTTCAAGTAAAAAGAGAAAACAATTCTGCTAAATAGAATGTTGGAGGCAGAAGAGACAGAGTCATCTACTCCAACTCCCTTTATTTTACAGATTAGTTAACAGATATAAAGGTTAAATGAAGTGCTCAAATTCACATGGCTGATTAGTGAGAGAGCCAGAATCTGAACCCAAGTGACAAAAGTCCACTCATTCAACATTCACTGAGAGCCCATACTGTGCTGATGCATTGGGTGCTTTTAGAAAAAAAAGAAAAGAAATGGGACAGTTTGGTGTTCATGCCTCTATACCATACCACTTCCTCTTATCGTAATTTCTGTAGTGTCCAATGATAGAGAATTTCTATTAAAGAAAAATAACAGAATCAGACCTAAAAGCTGGAAAGACACTTTAGATGTCCATCTAATTCAAGGTTCCATCAATACTGCAATCCCTTTTATAGTACTGACATTCATTCAACCTTGGTTTAAATATTACCATTGATGAAAGCTGCTGAGGCACCTATGAGGGAGCCCATTCCATAGGTGGACAACACCTTCCTTCCTGGAACTCTTCTATTCCCTCTTTTACAAGACAGTTCTTCAAATATTTGGCAGCAGCTTGTCATGTCTAAGTATAAGATTATGTCTAAGTGTAAGATTATGTTAAAAGTTTTTAGCAGCCACATCACATGATTATCTCATATTAAGCTCTGGGTAACTATTTCATCCACTTCCTCATCTCTACTTCACCACCCCAACTGTAAAATCTTATCAGATAAACTGATCAAATCAAGTGCTCCCTATCATACGCTACTTCTTCTGAACTGGATGTTTGTGTATTTAAGCCTTAAAAGCAAAACTCTGTGACTGCTGTTAATTTGATTTTGTTTTCAGGTCTGTGTTAGAGATCATCTTTCCTCTTGTTCTGTCATCCTTGAATTGGAAGGTAGACACAAAGACAGAACCCTGTGACTCTCCATTAGAATCTCCCTCAAGAATATTTCCAAGCCACTGACTGCTTTTGTTTCTATTAATCAATTAGTATCATATACATTTAATTTTTAATTTTAACCACTTCAAATTTCATTATCTAATCTGAAATTGAGTTACACAATGTCTATAACATACCCATACCCATTTGACACACCAGTGTGGCTAACCATATCAAAAAAAGAAACATTATAGTAAAAGAGTGTTTTTCCTTATTGCTTTAAAAAATTTTTTTTGATGTTTATTTTTGAGAGAGAGAGAGAGAGAGAGAGAGGCAGAGCGTGAGCAGGGGAGGAGCAGAGAGAGACAGAGAGAGAAAGAGAGAGAGGGAGGGAGGAAGGGAGACACAGAATATGAAGCTGGCTCCAGACTCAGCTGTCAGCACAGAGACCGATGCAGGACTAGAATTCACAATCCATGAGATCATGACCTGAGCTGAAGTTAGATGCTTAACCAACTAAGCCACCTAGGCACCCTGCCTTACTGCTTTTTAAATCTTCACAAACCACACATCTGAAAAATGTGCTTTATATTTATGCTGACAACAACAAAACTAATTTCTCAAATCTACTTCTCTTTCACTTTTTGAAAAGCACAATGAATGAACTCTCTTCTTTGTTTTGGTACTTACTCTCTATGATGTCTCAGAAATTTTATCTGTAAGTTCCTTTAGCACTCTAAAACTATTTTGCATAGAACTATATATATTTCAACTTGCATTATGGGGTCATGGGATCCTTTTCTGGACGCCTGGGTGGCTCAGTTGATTGAGCGTCCAACTCTTGATTTCAGCTTGGGTCCTGATTGTGAAATCTAGCCCCATGGCTAGGCATGGAGCCTGCTTAAGATTCTCTCTCTCCCCCTCCTCCCTCCCTCCCTCCCTCTCTCTCAAAAAAAAAGGGGGGGGGGGGCAGAGATCCATTTGTTTATTTTGAAGACTAATAAGTACAGACACTATAGTTTAAATCAAGTAATCTGTATTAAAAGAACATATTCTAGGTTTGCGATCTGAAGAACATCATATACTAGGTTTGCGATCTGTTCATGAGGTTTATAATATAAACACAGTAACCATTTTTGTTCCTTTTATCACAGACACTAACCTCATACTAGGCTTTAACTTTCAGGGTTGTAAAGTTCTGTACAGACATAAATACTATTATGCATAGTTATAACTCTTCCCTTCGGTAAAATACATTTTCAATCACCAGTATTGAATTCCATGCTGCTTAGACTTAAGTATGTCAAACAGCTTAAGTAATTTGTTTGCCAACATAGTTTTTTAAAATTTAAGACCACGTTTAACAGAAAAGTAGGCTGCCCTTACAGAACTAGGATTTTTGATCACATTAGGAATTAAAGACAAATAATAAGCAGATTCCAAAAGCTATGAATATCTCATTTTAACTCCCAAAAGCAATCCAGTACAAGTTAATTCCTCATTCTAAATAAAAAACGCCTTAAGCAACCTTTATTTGGGATCTCAAATGTTGTATTACGTATTTTTACTCTCAAAGCAAACATTTCAAAACAGTGGATTCTCAAATAGCTACATTCGGTCATATGATTGGTAATCATTAAGGCACAAAGTCTCAAAGATGTGTAAAAATCACATTAAGGAAACATGATACAGAACTATCATTATGATCCAATATGTTCTAAAAGTTTCAGCTTCTCTTTTCAATCCTGAAATAACCAACTAAGGAAAAAACATGATACATAAATGTTAAATTTGCCTTTCAGTATAAAAGGATATACTTTCCCCCCAAAATTAATTCTTCTCCAAAAGAAGTTTAGTATTTTTGAAACTTCTTTTTGTTATAAAAGAAGCCATAGTTCCTTTATAACAACAACAACAATAAAAAGAAGTACAAAACACTCAACAGATATCACTAATTCAATTAAGACTGCTTCACAACTGGCAACTGAAGAAAGTATTTATTAGGCTTCCAAAACAGCACAGAAATATTACTATGTGGCGAGAGTCATCATATGTAATATATAAAATTAAGTCCTAATTCAGCTCAGGAATGGCAAATATTAGTGCCTCCCTGTTACTAGTGTGTCCATATATATTCCTAAACAAAATGTCATACAAATCTCAACCAACTTCTCAAGTCATCACAAGTCTTTTTTCTTTTACCTAGATGGAGGAAGTAAAATTACAGCTATTTTTCTGTTTTGTTTCAATTTGGAGGAGAAACTTCTAGAGCAATTGCCAATGTAACATAATCTAGAGTATGTATAAGAACTAATGTTCGGGGCACCTGGGTGGCTCAGTCGGTTGAGCAGCCGACTTCGGCTCAGGTCATGATCTCGCAGTCTGTGAGTTCGAGTCCCGTGTCAGGCTCTGTGCTGACAGCTCAGAGCCCGGAGCCTGTTTCAGATTCTGTGTCTCCCTCTCTCTGACCCTCCCCCATTCATGCTCTCTCTCTGTCTCAAAAATAAAAAAAATTAAAAAATTAAAAAAGAACTAATGTTCAAAATGACTCGAGTACTCAACCAACAATTTACTTAACATACAGTATTTTCTCATGTTTTAAAAGTAATTAATGCTACTTTATAAAAAGGTTTTTAACATAAATGTAAACAAAAAGGAAGACTCAATTCACAATTTGATTTCAGTTAACCAAAGATTTACTATTTTAATAATCCAGAATAATCCGTTATTTGTATTATTTTTGTTTCTATTATCACAAATATTTAATAAGGCAAACTAAATGAAAATTATTGAGTAAATGTTCAAGCTGGCATCAATGTTATGGTCTTGGCATCAATGTTATGGTCTCTTTATTATTAAAATTTCACTCTCAAAACCAATTATAATGACAGTATAAAGATCTAAAAGATTAACACAAAATTAAAGGCTGAACTTCCATCTGTAAATACCGCAGGATGGAATGAGTAATCTAAGTCTGAATATTTTCTTTTTTTTAATGCAGAGAAAAAGCAATGAGAAATGATTAGAAAGCCACTTGTTAATAAATGTGATGGCTCCAAAAAACGTAAACACTCTTCAGAACAGTGAAACTTTTCTGTTGTCAAGTTTTATTAGAGTATACTGTTGTTCTTCTTAATTATTTTTGTAAGATTTTATTTTTAAGTAATTTCTATACCCAACATGGGGCTCAAACTTACAACTTCAAGATCAAGAGTTGCATGCTCTAATGACTGAGGCAGCCAGTCACCCCTGTTTCCTCTTAATTTTTAAATTTTGCAAAGACTAAATTTTCCATATTTACAAAGAATAAGAAATCAAAATTTCTTATTTCTAAGACATTACCCCATAAAAGCTACAGAAAATGAGAACATGTATCTACTAATGAAATATTTTTTTTTTTTTTTATGTGTCAGAACTGAACCACCTGAGCTAGAACTGAGATACCTGAAATTCATAAACTGAACTCATTTCTTAAAAATAGACTAGGGACACCTGGGTGGCTCAGTCGGTTAAGCATCCAACTCATGATTTCAGCTCAGGTCATGATCTCATGGTTGTTAGATCAAGCCAAGCTACAGGCTCCATGTTGAACATGGAGCCTGCTTGGGTTTCTTTCTCTCTCTCAAATTAAAAAAAAAAAAAAAAAAAAAAAAAAAAAAAATTTAAATATGCTAATTGTGATTTTTACTCTCTATTTTCAGCCTCTTGAATAAAATCTATGTATCATTTTTTCTTCTAATAAAAGCATCTGAAATAAAGTAACTTGAGTTTTTATGTGTGCCCACTGTCTACATGAAGTAACCACTACAGAATTTAATATGATACATAAAATGCACTAAGACTATAGATGTGTCTGCATAAGAAGTGCTGAAAAGAACCATGGCTAGAAAGAAAGCATTTTAAAAGAATGTATTAAAGCTTTACATATTAAGATAACTATAATGAACACTACAGTTGTTAGTGCCTTATACTTGTTTTTCTTTTATTACTAATCAGTTTATTAAAATTTATCAAATTTGTTAGTCACTCCTTTTCTCTCAAATTTCACCCAGAAAAAAGCATGTAACAGAAAACAGAGCATTATATTCCAACATCTTGGCTCCATTGATTTAAATGGTATCTCTGATTTTTAAAATCTAAGTATTCTGCAGGTATTTGTTTCAATATTTTATGCCGCTGACCTACCAACTTTTAAATAAATGTGCATTATGCTCTCCTTTATGCCTCATAAAACCCCCCAAAACAACCCAAAAAACCCTGATATTCTACTTGTCATCAACCTTTTATAAACTGCCTCATGTCTAAAAGTTACAAAACAGAAATTCTTCCTAAACTTCAAGTTACTTTACACAATTTTTACCTCAAAAAGTAATGTGTGACTAAAATTTACACATCTAATTCCACATATTATAAAACAAGATTTTTATTTAAGCTAAGAGTAGTTAGTATCTATATCTATATGTGTATATAGATATAGATTTGTTTTCTCTTAATTTGGCTTCATGCCCAGCACAGAGCCCAACATAGGGCTTGAACTCATGACCCTGAGCTGAGATCAAGAGTTGGACACTTAACCAACTGAGCCACCCAGGTGCCCCAATATCCTTATTTTAATAATTCTAAATAACTGCTAAAAACAAGGTAACTATTATTTTACTTTCTTCTTCATGCTTGCCTACTGTTTCAAAATCTTCTCAATGAACATACATTAACTTTTACATTGTTTTTTAAAAAGACTCTGTAAATTAGTATGAGTGGTTAGGCTTTGCAAATGAAAGGCAAAATGAGATGTTAGAATGAGGAGGATAATCTCCAACTCAGCTTTACCCTCTAATTCATTATTCTAACACTATTACTGGGTCCCCTCCCTCCCATTCCTGAAAGTCAAAGATATATAAGGGAGTACCAACAAGAGAGGAAAGAATGTTAGTTACATCTCTAAGTTTATAGAAACTTTAAAAAACCTTAAGTTTTCCTAAGGAGGAACTATAAGATACACAATAAGGATTTCTCCCTCCCTTATATCTTTACAATGATTCTCACTTCAGAAAAGAAAGAATCAAGTAATTTACTTCCTCCGTCTACGTTTTTCCCTGAATAAACAGGCAACAGGAGGATGAGAGGGCTAGTCTTCATATCCTCAAAGTTATTTCTCCCTGAACTAAAACTAAAACCCTACTTTAGATGTGTGACTTATACATGTATCTTGGCTGCTTTTCACAAAAACAAAACAAAACAAAACAAAAAAGATATCAAGTAGCTAATGAAGTTAGCCCTAAGACCACTTACCTCTCCAGGATGCAATCTATCCCAGTTTTCATTAATATATGTCATGAGCTCAAGTTCAGAATCAAAGTATTTCTTCTTGTGAATAACACTTAGGTTGTAAAGGCATAGGTGTGCTATATCTACCCTGGAATCCAAAAATAATCAAAATATACAAAAACATGCTTTTGATTATTGTTAAAAAATCGTATTTTTACAAATAAAAACAGCAATTAAAAAATCCAAAGTGAAGTATTTAGGTAAGCAGAGGGTCAATACCATAAATCACATTCACAATGTAATAAATCATTACATACGAAAATAACAGGGAAACATTAAACATTTACTTACAGTAAGTAGTCAGTATAAAGTAAAAGATATCTGAATAATCTCTTTCATTCAAAGAGGATGTAACTTTTAAAAAAAATTTTTTTTTTCAACGTTTATTTATTTTTGGGACAGAGGGAGACAGAGCATGAACGGGGGAGGGGCAGAGAGAGAGGGAGACACAGAATCGGAAACAGGCTCCAGGCTCTGAGCCATCAGCCCAGAGCCCGACGCGGGGCTTGAACTCCCGGACCGCGAGATCGTGACCTGGCTGAAGTCGGACTGCGCCACCCAGGCGCCCCGAAAGAGGATGTAACTTTAAGAAAAGTTACAATAAAAATTTTCCATTTCACTTACATATAAGCCATAGCAAAGATCATACTTTAACAGACTTTATCTGATTCATGAGTTAAATCTTATCTTTTCCTAAAATACATAAAGCATTCAATGAAAGTTTCTAAGTACTTACTATAAGCATTTTGTCAGTAAATCTCCAAAACTCATCACACTTTTCCCACGCCCAAAAATTACACTAAAGCAGAAACTGGCATATTTGGTATAAGACCTCTCTCATCTGAAGTCCCAAAAGAATTAATAACATAAATAAGAATTTTAGGGGCGCCTGGGTGGCTCAGTTGGTTAAGCGGTCGACTTCAGCTCAGGTCATGATCTCGCGGTTTGTGAGTTCGAGCCCCATGTCAGGCTCTGTGCTGACAGCTCAGAGCCTGGAGCCTGCTTCAGATTCTGTGTCTCCCTCACTCTGACCCTCCCCCATTCATGCTCTGTCTCTCTCTGTCTCAAAAATAAATAAACGTTAAAAAAAAATTTTTTTTTAAGAAAAAGAAAAATAAATAAGAATTTTAAAAATCTAAAAGATATGTACAGTTACATTTTATGGATCAGAAAATAAATGGCCTTATCATTTCAGCAATAAGACTAGACAATCTTTAGTGAAGATGACCTCAGGTTTAAGGATAAATAAAAGAACTAAAGCTAGGCATAAAGAAAAACAAATTTTTATTTAAACCAAGTTAATGTATACAGAGCATTTCACCCTATTAAGTTTAAGAATATGGCCCTTTTTTGTTCCTTAACAGAAATATCCATACTTACCACTGTAATGGTAGACGTTTGAGGTATTCTGGTCCAGAACTGCAGACAGAGCAAATAAACGTATAAAACCTAAGGAAAAAAGAAAAGTTGTATGCTAAGTAATCAAGGGTACACATATTCAACAATTAAAGCTAATATTCAGCAAGTACATATCCTACAATAGATGACTGATACAAAACGCAAAACCTAATTTGAATTAAGACACTGTGATTTAAAAAATTTCTTTTCCAGTAACAACAAATAATGAAATAGTTCATATATAGGAGGCAGAAGTATTTTTTTTTTAATTACAGAGGAGACATTCACAGTTCACACACAGATTCATATACACATATAGTTTTCTAATGGCTTGTGTGTAACATGAATTGTGATGACAGCCCTCACATACAATGTTATATTCAATGCTCAAAACAATCTGGTAAAATAAAAGGAGAGAAGTTGATCTTCCTAAATTCTAAAAGATAGTAAGCAACATTAAGTCAACATTTAAACCCAGGTTTTTTATGCCAAATTCAGAGCTCTGTCTTTCATTTTTCTTCCTAGAGCCATTCCATATTCTGCCATTCCATATTCTCCTAACCCAGAAAGCACATTAGGTCTGCTTTTGGAAATTCTTTAGAACGCAGACGCATATTTTGTGTATCAAGGTTCTATGGCCTTTTCCAACTTTCTGTCACAGGATCCCTCTGAGGTTCTTTAAAGGAAGGTACCAATGGAAATAGTTTAGAGCATGTGGGACAAAAGGAGCAAATATAATCACTGATCAAATACTTCAAAGTGTTCCGGAATAACATCTAAAAGCACAAGAATTATGTGTATTTTAAAATTATGCATAATTTGGGCGCCTGGGTGGTTCACTCAGTTGAGAGTCCAACTCTTGATTTCAGCTCAGGTCATGATTCCAGGGTCATGAGATCGAGCCCCACATTGGGCTCTGTGCTGAGTGTGAAGCCTGCTTAAGATGTTCTCTCTCTCTCTCCCTCTGATCCCTCATGTGTGCTCCCCCTCTCTCTCATTTTTCAAAATAAGATAAAATTATGCATAATTTAAATATATTACTCAATATTTTCCCAGTAAGGTGACTCCTTCACAAATCACTGTTGTAATTCCTTTTAGAAATCTGAAACAGGGGCACCTGGGTGGCTCAGCTGGTTAGGCATCCGACTCTTGATTTTGGCTCTGGTCATGATTTCACAATCTGTGGGTTCGGTCCTGACATAGGGTTCTGTCCTGACCCTGCAAAGCCTGCTTGGGGTCCCCCTCCCCCCATCCCTCCTCTGTTTGCACTCTGTCTCTCTCAAAATAAATATACTTTAAAAAAATTATTTTAAAAAAAATCTGCAACAGCAAACATAACTACAGTATAAAAGCTAAAAAATATATCGATTGGTAAAGTTCAAGTGCCCTTCTCACCTGTCTCCAAATAGCATTGGCTTTTGAAGGCATTGCACACAAGCCTCATGAAACCACTGCTTACATTTGCAGCATTGTAGCATCTTTAAATACCAGCTATAAGAAAAAAGTTAAGATTAAAATTGCTATGTTTGCAGGTAAAGTTTTAAAACCAAAACCCAAAGTGGCATTATACAAAATACTGTTATGATTACACTATGGCATATCTGCTAAATTTAGTGTTAAATTTTTTCTTTCCCAAAAAGGTTACTGATTTCATCCCTCCTCTCTCATTCATGAGAACTTACGAGCTCTTTAAAGATACATCTACTATTTCATCAATAAGTGCCTGGTTCCTACACTAGTAAAGAATCTCTGTCAAATAAAAAACCTGAGATTTTTTTTTCACATCAACTCTCTCCCCGCTAAGAGAAAACAGTTTCAGAGGTTACTGATGTGTACAGCTGTTTGCCCCATAAACCAAACAGCCATAAGCAGCTTTATATATCTTCATACTGTTTCCATTATTGTCCATTATAATGAAAAGGAATGGAATATAGCAACTTAATAAATTTGGCTAACATAATTACAAATCTAATCAAAGACTCTAACAGGTGTACAGGCTTTGTAACAGGTTTTGTTCAGTTTCAGATAGCTGAAGAAGCTAAAATTGAATCACTAGCTAAGGATATCCTTCTTTCAGTTAGTACATGGTTTTGGTATGGATATCCTTACGTGCTACCCAAATAATGCCTTTCTTCCAATAATTCTTTTGCTCAACAAGTGAGCCTCACATTAATTGTAAGCCATATTATACGCAAAGGCAAGAAGACTGATACTACGTAAGGTCATTCATTCATCGAAAGACTAATAAATACTAATTATGTTCCAAGTACTTAGCTAGATCCTCTATTAAAGTTAAGAGTGGCTAGCAGTGTCAAACATAGTTCATGTAGTCATGGTACTTAAAGAACAATGAATGATCCACCTTATAAAATGTCTATGATGATTTCCACCTATTTTGAGTAATACTTCAAATTAAATGGTAGGTATAAATGAATAAAGGAAAAGATCAATCTCTATGCCTCTTCACTGTATCTCTTTTATAAGTGATTAAGGAAACAAGACAATGTTTTTTAAATCTGCAAGCAACCAAAAGCTAAGAAATGTTATAAAAATGTCAAATCACAAATAATTCCATCAAGATATGGCAGAATGAAGAACTAAAAATTCGTTAATTTACATATTCATTTATTAATGTTTCATCATTGAACAACTTATGTCCCAGTCATAAGTAAACTTTATAGACATTTTCAGTACACACATTTGAACAGATAATATTTTAATGAATCATGTCCCAGCATTCTCCTAAACAGTACCCTTGTCTTAAGAGAAACACTGGATCTGAGAGGAAGAAAGACACCAGAAACCAATAATTACAATTTAAAGAGTGAAATATAAAATGCTTCACTAGTGGTTTTTAAATGTAGTACAAATACATGATGCACAACTTGCCTTAATACGAGCTTGTACAAAAAAGAATTAGAGGTATTAGTTGACCACCACAAAACCAAAATGATCCCAAAAACATAATGGGACAATCTGAGAGGTAGTAAATACAATCTCTCCCTGCAACAACAGGAGCATCAGTTCTGAACTCTAAGAGCCCAAGTATAATCTGTGAGCCTATTCCTGGAAACAATGCATTTTCTAATCATAACACGGTATTTCAAGAGTAATACTCAAAAACTGGAGAACAACAAAGACAGAGGTTAGAAATCATGTCATAAAGAATGTCCGGTAGTAACGGAGAGTTTGACCTGGAAAAAAAACACTATTGGTATGAGTCATGGTAGTAGGAAATATGATTGCTGGACTGAAATATTTTAAGAGTTACCTCCTAAGAAAGAGAAGATGTATTTGTTTAGTTCCAAAGAGCAGAACTAGGAGCAGTGTTCAGAAGTTAAAGGTAAATTTGTAAACGTTCTTAGTTAGAACTATGATTCACTTATTTAGGTAACAATGATAAAGATGAATATTAACTACAGCTTCTAATTTTCTCCCCTAATTTTCTTTATTGATACTTCCAAGCATTTACAATTCACTATCATTCCCACACCACAATCAATAACAAAAATAAAGTACATAATATAAACAGAAATCACTTAAAGGGCATGAAGTAACTACTTACTCTCCAGGGCCTCCACAGTAGCAATAACATTGTTGGACATTGGTCTTATGACCTGCATCCCATTCAAGGTCTGCCACACTGTAGGGTAATGTCTGCTTCATGACTTGCAATGCTTTGGCATTTGGTCCTTTCTTAAGCGCACCACCCCTCTATATTAGAGGGAAAAAGTTATTTAAACAAGTGCAGGATAAAATTCTAAACATAATTCTTTAACATAAAATGCTTTTGAAACTTCTGAAGAAATTTCCATTCTAAATTTCTTACCATCTCACAAACTGTTTGACTAGTAATAATCTTTATTTATTTTGTTGTTTTTCAAACTATTGCCCCAATTCCAAGACCACTCACTATCAGAAAATAAGTGCAAGGATAGTAGCAAGTCACTTAAGCATCATTAGTCAAACAATAAGCATCACCTCGTTCTACCCGGCACTGATTGCTCACTGCAGTCAAATAAACTTTCAACGTACACAATCATTACGCTGAGAGTACCTTACAAATTCCATTTAGGGCTTTAGCCCAAAACACTTAAAAGATACCTTTGTTGTTGTTGCAAAAACACACTGTCGACAGAGCCATTTTTCATCTGAATCAATCACACTGGAATCAATATGAGGTGTGTGACACAACTGATGATATCCTTAATATCAAAAAAAGCATAAAGCAAATTCTATTTTATTAATAAATACTACAACACAATTTCAAGAAGGCATTTTAGTATTCTCTTCTCCATTAATATACTTATAACTGAATAAATTTATGATAACAGCTTCAAATTACCAATGTAAAAAGTACTTTTAATTATTAATCTTCAACAGGAGCATTAAGTATGTAATAGAACTTTTCCACAAGATTATAAGAAATCAATGTTTACCTTGGCCACACTTATCACATATAACCATTTCATTGGGAGCTTCTGAATACTCTTCTTGACATATTGTACAGACCATTTCCCCACTTCCAGTGGCTCCTGAAATGTTTAAAATATGCATTAAAAGACAGTCATAATAAAGAAGTTATTTCATACAACACAACTACTTTTTATGACTCAGTAGATACCCCATATTGGCAGTGTTTACTCACTAGAACATAATGATTTCTACTCAAGGCAAAATACTCTCTACAAAAGGCTATCTCCCACCTTTCACTTAAGATGCCTAACTACCTACATTGATAATTTAACCTGCTTTTACAGCACAGGGCATAATGTAAAGAGCTCTCAGGCAAGATCCCTTATCATTCACTTCTAACATTCCCACTCCCCTGGGGAACAAGGAGATGGGATGTTTTGTGGACATTAGAACTAATCTCCAGAATACACATATACTTTTATATACATGTATTTGCTCACCCTACAATGTCTATCATCATGATACTGAAGAAAAAGGACAAAGAAGATATGTCAATGACCTCTTTTCTCTTTGGATGCAGAACATTTCTTTTTACTTACTAATTTATGAAAGAAGCTGAATCCCAATTATTTAATCTCCAGCTTCTAAAATCTAGAAATATGGTGTCCAATAAAGTATCCTAACAAAATCCCAGTGCAACAAAAGTTAAGGAGTTCCACAGTTATTAACTATATTTTTTGCCTGAATAGGTAAATTATTTCTTCTTTAGGCATTTTTACTCTAAAAACAATTTTATTCCACAAAATTTAGAAACAATTTTAACACTCTAACATCATTATTCCCAATATTCTCTTCTTGTCAATTTCACAGTTAAACTACATGGTTTATTCACATGCCAACAATAATAAAAATTTACTATTTTCTATGGGCCAAGTACTGTTAGGCTCTTGACATATATTATGTTGTTTAATTCTACAACTTATTAGGTAAGTAAGCTATTTATAGAGAGGAATTGAGGCTCAGAAAGATAAAGTAACTAACCCAAAGACCCTGAGAAAATATCAAGGCCAGGATTTAAATACAGATATGCCAGAGTCTATATTCTCTCCACTGTGAGAGGATTCCTTTCATCAGTATTTTGTAATATTTTTTCTATCAAAAGTATTGTTCACACTGCTGTTAATAACTTCTAATAGCTGCATAATATTCCATTGAGTGGAAAAAACCAAATTTACTTTATTACGCCTCTACTCTTAGGTGTATGTTAGCAAATTGTTTGTTTGCATTTTTCCAGACTTATTTTACTGTCTTGTCCTCTCTCCCCACCTCTCCCAGGTTTTGTTTACTTCCTTCTACACTTGGCAGGACATGGCCTCCATAGCTTCCGAGTTTATGGCTCCGGTCAGGAGAGCAACCGGACTGAGCCTGACACCACTCAGTCCAAATCTGCCTTTCCCTAGAAAAGGACCAAAGACTCCAGATTTTGTCTTAGATATATCACATTTTCTGTTATTAAAATAAAAATAAAACTACAGTAAATATTTTCCACCTACCTTTTTTACTTTTGAATCATTTCTTTTGAATAAACTGCTAGAACTGAGTCTGCAGTACTGAATAAAGAATATAAAGCATTCTTATGCATTCAATGCAACAGTTAAAGTAATACCCAAAATAAAAATTTACACTGCCATCAGTAGTTTATTATTTTCACAGAAACAATAATAGTGTTAGGTGTTAAAATTAAAAATCCTTTTAAAGTTACTTACTTTAACCTATCTCCCTTTTGTAATGCACATTTGAGTACTAACATGACTGACTATACATTTTTCCTTATTTACATAAACTTTTTAAAAGAATCTTATTAGATGGGTGAAATTACTCCAATTTATTAAGTTATTTTGGGAGGCCCGGGTGACTCAGTCAGTTAAGTGTCTGACTCTGGATTTTGGCTATTATGATTTCACAGTTCATGAGTTTGAGCCGTGCGTTGGACTCTGCACTGACAGCACCAAGCTTGCTTGGGATTCTCTCTCCTTCTCTCCCTGCCCCTGCTTTCTCCCTCAAAATAAACACATTTTTATTTAAATTATTAAGTTAGTTTGGTATATATCTATTATTAGCAAGTTTTTTGTAGGCAGAAAATTACTAAAGCTACTCTCCACATTGAATCTGCCATAATGCAGTTTTCAGATTCATTTGTTCATTCTACACTTGCTCCAATTACATTTGTGCTACTTTCTGGTTGCTATAAAGAGTTAAATAGCCAAGGAGCAATCCTTTTCTCATTTTAATTCTAAGGATAATAAAAAGAAACCAGTGAGCAAAAACAATCACAGACCATTAAACTGATATACAGATGTTGGACATGCACCTCCATCACTTTCACAACTTTTTATATGTACTACTGGCTTTCTTCTTCCTGTCTGGAAGGAAGGAATGGATAGAGAGAGGGAGGGAGGAGGGAGGGACGGAAGAAAGAGACAGACAGAAAGACAAACAGCTCTATATTTAACCTGAAGGAACACTGAAAAATTGAAAGGGACACAGAAATAAGAGACAAGCATAAAACATGTTTCACTTTAGTGCACCTGGGTGGCTCGAGAGTCTAACTTTGGCACAGGTCACGATCTCACGGTTTGTGAGTTCAAGTCCCACACCTAGGCTGACAGCTCAGAGCCTGAAGCCTGCTTTGGATTCTGTCTCCCTCTCTCTCTGCCCCTCCCCCCTCGTGCTCTCTTTCTCTGAAACTAAATAAACATTAAAAGCAACAACAAAAAACCCCATTTCAGAGGTACCTGGGTGATTCAGTTGGTTAAGTGTCCGACTCTCAGTTTCAGCTCAGGTCATGATCTTGTGGTTTCATGAGTTTGAGCCCCGCTTCAGGCTCTGCACTGACAGTGCTGAGCCTGCTTGAGATTCTCTCTCTCCCTCTCTCTGCCCCTCCCCCACTCACACTGTCTCTGTGTCTCTCAAAATAAATACATACATACATACATACCAACTTCAGTTCTACCATAGAAAAAGACCCATGTTTACAAACTAAGAAAGTAAAGATAATTAGGTATGTAGGGTAACAAGATCTGCTCAATATTACTACTGTTGGAGACTCCCTATTTTTCTCCTACCCCTTTTCTCACTGACTCCTCAATTATAGATGCAAAACATAATTTCAGTACTTTAATCAGTCCCAAGAACTGTAAAAAGTTCCTCTTGAAAAGACATCTTACTAGACTAAGAACTATTGAGTTCCCCACCTAAGCCCTGAGTACTAATTATGTAGATGGTAATTAGAACATTTCTAATTCCTTTACCAAAACTTTATTCTTTAAAAAAAATTAAGAATGAAATCAAGAAACAGAACACAGTAGCGGCACATGGGTGACTCAGTCAGTTAAGCATCCGAGTCTTAATTTCAGCTCAGGTCATGATCTCACAGTTCATGAGTTTGAGCCCCACATCAGCTCCACTTCAGCCCTTGTCCTCACTGACAGTGCAAAGCCTGCTTGGGATTCTCTCTCTGCCCCTCCCCACCCCCAAAATAAATAAACTTAAAACACACACACACACACACACACACACACACACACACACACAGACAGTAGTAACCTACCATAGAGTTGCACTTGAGATTCAAATTCAAAACCCAATCACTAAATATTTTAGAAAGGTATCCATCCTTTAGGGAAAGTAAATTTAGATCTCCTTTCTATGAGATATGAAACACAGGTCTTAGTGCAGGCCTATTAACTCAAAAAAAAAAAAAAAAGTGGGGCTTTAGTGTGCAGCTAAAATACTCAGATTTTAATATTCATATTTTTGTAAATCACTTTTCATGAGAGATACCTAAAAAATATCTTTAACAGATTCAAAGAGCGCACAGCAATTATAGGAATTATTACAATAATAAAATGGAAAACACTACAAGAAACCTACCTATAACCAAACCAAGGCATACCTGTATTCATTTTAATTTGCACCCAAATATAGCCTCATTTTCCTATCTAAACATAAAAACCATAAATGGTCATTCTTATTAATGAGCATTTCTAATACTTTAAACCTGTTTAATATATGCTAATTTCCCCCAAAAGATATGGCAAATAGTACGTTCTCAATAAATATTAGCTCTCTACATTACTTTTTTTTTTTAATGTTTATTTATTTTTGAGAGAGAGAGCGTGAGCAGGGAAGGGGCAGAGAGAGAGAAAGGGAGAGATACAGAATGCAAAGCAGGCTCCAGGCTCCAAGCTGTCAGCACACAGCCCGATGTGGGCTCAAACTTCCAAACTGTGAGATCATGAGCTGAGCTGAAGTTTGACACTTAAACCGACTGAGCCACCCAGGCAGCGCTCTCTACATTACTTTTACTAATAAAATCAAGTGGCAGTTAAGTTGAAGCCCAAAATGTTACTCATATTAGTGGCTAAAAATTTTTCTTCAAAGCTATTAGACAGACCCTAACAGTTTACAGATGTGCAATCATTGATGCATCTGTTCTTTAGCCTACCTCTACCCTAACAAGAATAATTCCATCTTAATAGACTGTACTCAACAGAAAACACTTAGAAAATAATAGGCGAAAGAAAGATAAGAAAGAAAGAAAGAAAGAAAGAAAGAAAGAAAGAAAGAAAGAAAGAAAGAAAGAAAGAAAGAAAGAAAATTACAGGCTAAAGAAAATCAATTTTTCAGTGTAAATCACGTTCAAGAGAAATAGTAGCACCTGCCTGTTTGAATGTCCTTCCAGAGAACCCAGGATTTAGAACTGTCTTCAAATATGATGAAGCAGCTCTGTTTCAATATGTTTATCTGAAATGCAGAGGAATATTTATGGTGATTTGTTTTTAAGTCAAAAACATGAAGTTAAATTTAAATTCAAAATTATTAAAAGTTTACTGTAAAAAAACAGTAAAAGATATATAAAGGTAACTTGCCTTTTTGATAGTTCCAAGATAAAACAAGCCATCTGACCATCTAGCTAGGACATCCTGACCCTCTTCAAATTTACATGCTGGCTTTTTGACTTTATGTCCATCCTGTAAAGACAGCTTGGTCAAGGATGTTGGGGTCTTTTGGTTTCGACGTAAAGGAGACCGCTTGTGGACCAGTGAATTACCTGCCCCTGTAGAGTCTCTGTTTAGGAAATAAAAGACCATATACAAGATCAACTTACTTGTAGAGCTTATTTACAGACCAATGATATGTTTTATATATTAATCAAACACTTTTATTAAAAACCTTGAGGGAAATTATAACAAGTACCTCAAATCACAAATACTCTCCAGGAACCAAGTTTAAAAGGAATGATAGCTGTGTTCAATATTCATTCAGTGCCTATCCTTAGTGAGGCAAGGATTCAGCAATCACTCCAAGACCACACATATTCAAGGTAGCTATTATCAAAATAATAGTTCTAAGTGAAGTGGGTAGACCATGGTCATGAACAAAGGATGCCTTAAATCTCAACACTGGTTAAAATAAACTAAAAGAAGTTACATGGCACAATTTCATAAGCACTTGAAAAAGAATAAAAATGATTATGCCATACGTAGTTAAAACACACTAACCAGTGACTTTGGGGCAGCTGGGTATATTAAACTCACTGGCGGAGTAGTCATGACCTCCTTACAGGGAACCACTACTGAATTATGTCTTGTTTACTGATGCAAATGTGTCACAGTCCCTCAAATATACAGACTATGAGTTTAAAAAAAATGAGAACCACCAATTTCACAAAATCATACTCAAATGAGAGGTAACATCATTTACATTTTTTAAACAAAAGACCCCAAAATTATGTATTCCAAAATTACATTATAATTTATATATTAGCTATTTCATAAGCAGCATATCCACAGTATAACCACTATCAACTCTTCTCAAAGGTAACAAAGCAATATTTGTTTGGTTTCACTTTCTCAATTTAGAGGTTTTACTAGATGCATACATACAACAATGTATAAAACTAGACAGGCAATAATTCAAAACTAGATAGTATAAAAGTGAAGCAAAAATAAAACAAGTGGGGAAGAAAAAATATGTTTCAATACCCAGGAATTGGGATTACCTAATTTCAATACCTAAGAATATACAAAATCTAGGAAATTCTGTCGTCAGCTAGAATACGGATGAACCTTGAAGACATTATGCTAAACAAAATATGCTAAACAAAAAACAAATACTGTATAATCCCACTTATAAGATGTAACTAGTGGGGCACCTGAGTGGCTCAGTCGGTTAAGCGTCCGACTTCGTCTCAGGTCATGATCTTGCAGTTCGTGAGTTTGAGCCCCGCATCGGGCTCTGTGCTGACAGCTCAAAGCCTGGAGCCTGCTTTGGATTCTGTGTCTCCCTCTCTCTGCTCCTCCCCCGCTCATGCTCGCTCTCGCTCTCTCTCTCAGAAATAAAGAAACTTAAAAAAAATGGGGCGCCTGGGTGGCGCAGTCGGTTAAGCGTCCGACTTCAGCCAGGTCACGATCTCGCGGTCCGTGAGTTCGAGCCCCGCGTCAGGCTCTGGGCTGATGGCTCAGAGCCTGGAGCCTGTTTCTGATTCTGTGTCTCCCTCTCTCTCTGCCCCTCCCCCGTTCATGCTCTGTCTCTCTCTGTCCCAAAAATAAATAAAAAACGTTGAAAAAAAATTAAAAAAAATAAGAATAACATCATTAAAAAAAAAAAGATGTAAACAGAGTATCAAATTCATAGAGACAGAGAGTAAAATGGTGGTTGCCTGAGGCTAGGAGGTCAGCATATGGAGTCAGTGTTAAAAAGGGTACATACAGAGTTTCAGTTTGAAAAATATACTACATTTTTTCTTCAAGTTTTTATTTAAATTCCAATTATTTAAATACACAGTATAATCTTAGTTTCAGGTATAGAATTTAGTAATTCATCACTTAACATGTAACACCTAGTGCTTCACAAGTTCCCTCCATGATACCTATTATTTAACATATCCCCTCCCAGCCACTTGCCCTCCAGTAATGAAAGACACACTACATTTTAAAGATCCAAAGGAATAAGATCTCCCCAAATTTGCTGAAAACCATTAATACACATATCCAAGAAGCTCAACAAGCTCCAAGTAGGACACATGCAAAGATCTACACTGGGATTTAACAGTAAAAATGCTGAAAGACAGAAAGAAAAATAACTCATTGTGTACAAGGTAACCCCAATAATATTAACTTCTCATCAGAAACCATGAAGGGGCGCCTGGGTGGCGCAGTCGGTTAAGCGTCCGACTTCAGCCAGGTCACGATCTCGCACTCCGTGAGTTCGAGCCCCGCGTTAGGCTCTGGGCTGATGGCTCAGGGCCTGGAGCCTGTTTCCGATTCTGTGTCTCCCTCTCTCTCTGCCCCTCCCCCGTTCATGCTCTGTCTCTCTATGTCCCAAAAATAAATAAACGTTGAAAAAAAAAAAAATTAAAAAAAAAAAAAAAAAAAAAGAAACCATGAAGACCAGGGGCGCCTGGGTGGCTCAGTCAGTTGACCTCAACTCAGGTCATGATCTCGCAGTCCATAGGTTAGAGCCCAGCCATCAGGCTCTGTGCTGACAGTTCAGAACCTGGAGCCTGCTTCAGATTCTGTGTCTCCACCCTCCCCCCACCCCACCGCATCTCTCCCACTTGTGCTCTCTCTCTCAAAAATAAATATTAAAAAAACGTTTTAATATAAAAAAAAATAATGAAGGCCAGAAGGCAGTGAGATCCTATATTCAAAATGCTGAAAGAAAAAACTGTCAACCAAGAATTTTAATATACAACAAAACTGCCTTTCAAAAATGAAGGCAAAATAAAGATACTTCAGATAAACAAAAACTGAGAGAATTTGTTGCTAGCAGAGCCACCTTACAAGAAATAACTAAACAAGTTCTTAAGGTTGAAAGTCACTCATGCACACCCAACTCTAAGGACTGCAAGAATCTATCCTACATCAACTGATTGCAAATCAAACACTTTAATTAAGCTAAGTCCTTACTAGACTGGTGGGCTTCGATCCCACGAAATTTTAGTTAACAGCTAAATATCCTAATCAACTGGCTTCAATCTGCTTCTCCCGCTGTCTAGGAAAAAAAAAAAAAAAAAGGCAGAAGCAGCCCCGGCGGAGTTTGAAGCTGCTTCCTTGAATTTGCAATTCAATGTGATATTTCACCACAGAGCTTGGCAAAAGGAGGGCTTAAACCTCTGTTCTTAGATTTACACTCTAATGCTCTTTACTCAACCATTTTACCTATGCTCATAAACTGCTATTTTCCACTAACCATAAAGATATCAGCACTCTACCTCCTATTCAGTTCCAGAGCTGGCATAGTAGGAACCGCCCTTAGCCTTCCAATTTGAGCCAAACTCAGCCAACACGGCACTCTACTAGGAGACAATCAAATCTATAATGTAATTGTCACTGCCCATGAATTTGTAGTAATCGTTTTTATGGTAATACCAATCATGATCAGAGGCTTTGGGAACTGATTAGTGCCATTAATAACTGGAGCACGTGATACAGCATTCCCTCGAATAAATAAGCTTCTGACTTCTTCCCCCATCCTTCCTACTCTTACTCGCATCAATAGTAGAGGCCGGCGCAGGGACTGGTTGAACCGTATATCCTCCTCTAGCTGGCAACCTAGCCCATGCAGGAGCATCCGTGGACCTAACCATTTTTTCCTTGCATCTTGCAGGTGTTTTTTGAATTTTAGGTGCTATTAACTTCATTACTACAATCATTAACATAAAACCCCCTACCATATCTCAATACCACATATGTTTGTCTGATCTGTCCTAATTACTGCTGTCCTGTTACTCCTCTCACTACCGGTATTAGCAGCTGGAATTACTATACTACTGACAGACCAAAACCTTAAATACTACTTTCTTCGATCCTGCTGGGGGAGGAGATCCCATCTTATATCAACACTTATTCTGAGTCTTTGGACACCCAGAAGTCTATATTCTAATTCTGCCAGGCTTTGGAATAATTTGACATAGTTACTTATCATTCAGGCAAAAAGGAGCCTTTGGCTATATCGGAATAATCTGAGCCATAACATCCATTGGTTTCCTAGGTTTCATTGTATGTATGAGCCCATCATATGTTCACTGTGGAAAGAGACGTTAACACATGAGCATACTTTACATCAGCCACTGTAATTGCAACAACAACCAAGAACACTTGTAAAGGTAATTAACCAATTATAAAAGACACTATAAATGCATATTTCTTCTACCTCAGGTATATGAAACAATATGTGTGTATAACTGTATTGTTAGGTCTATAACATATAGAAAATGTAATATATTTGACAATAATAGCACAAAGGAAGTGGTGCAAACAAAACTTTATTAAAGAGAAGAAATGACACCAAGATGGTAACATTAACTCATAAGAACAAATGAAGAAAACCAAAAATGGTAAGAAAGTAAATGTAAATGAAGTATATAACTTCAAAGACATATCTGCCATATACCCAAGTTAGCTACTGTTTCAAGTAAAAATGATGTTCTATGAAAAAGCTGCTAGTTCAGTGGGCAACTCAATGACATAAATACCCTATGTATACCTCCTATTTCATCACACATAGCATTAAAAATCTGAACTTAAAGGTAAAATTTAGTGAAAACAATTTTTACTGTTTCATCACGAATATCCTTTAGTGAAATACGGTTTTCTCTGTGTGTGTGTTTACTGTTAGTTCTTAACAATGAATACTGCCTTGTTTCATACTAAGGAACACAGCAGTCTGACCAAATATTGTTTTCACACCATCTGTACAGATGTCAACACAGTGAGAAAGGTAAATAATATCTAAGTATTATGAAAATTATTTTAACCTTGCAGACTCCTGCAAGGATCCACGGATCACATAGTGAGAAGCATGTTCTAAATAAATAAATATTGCCATATATTATTGCCATTGACGACTGTGAGCAAAAGGCATTTTAGTGTCATGATTAAGGGGTTAAAACGTTGGTGCGCCTGGATGGCTCAGTCGGTTAAGCCTCCAGCTCTAGGTTTCTGCTCAGGTCATGATCTCATGGTTCATGAGTTAAAGCCCAACATCGAACTCCGCTCTGAAGAGCCTGCTTGGGATTCTCTCTCTCCCTTCTCTCTCTCTGCCCCTACCCTGCTTGCACTGTCTCTTTCAAATAAACTGTAAAAAAAGGGGGGGAGGGGTTTAACAACACTTAAACGTCTGACAAGACGAGGGCTAGAGAGAAGTAAAAATGGAGAATGAATCACTGCCATTAATTTTACCAACTGGAGTGCTCAGTGCCAGGCTGAGAATCTTCTTTCTCCAAACACTAAAACAATTTAATGCCTTCAAATCATAATATGAAAATGACTCTATGAGCAGGCAACTTTCTGGAAAACTATAAATCCAGGGTCACTTGAGGCATTTTGCTTTCCTTAAGTTAAAGAAACTAACCAAAGCCTGAGCGACATAATTAATTATAGATGAAAGATGACTTCAAAAGAATGCCAAGGTGGCTGATGAGACCTAGAATCTTAGAATTCTAGACTGGAAAATGTACAAAAATCAAAACCGCATACAGTCCCACATAGGTTTTGTGTGCTGTGCTATTGCTTCAACAAATTCTTTTTCACAATGGTCTCTCATCTGGCTCTCTTAAAGTGTTGTAAGGGAAAAGAGAACTAAAATTCCCTTTATGCCTTGTGCTCCCTGCTCCCTTCCACCACCTCCTCCTACTTTGTTCCTCCCATTCACAGTCAAACCTCTGGAGGAAAGTTATACACTCTTAACTCTCTCTACTGTAGTCCTGCCCTCTTACTCTTCAGCCCACTGCAACACACATCGCCATTCCCTCATCTAAACATTCCGCCAAAAACAGGGAATGTGTCTGTTTTATTACTCTTATTCACAGTTGTATCCTCAAGGCTCTGCAACAGGCATGATATATATAAGGCAGAGAGGTTATGTGGAATTTATAGTTTTAAGCTCAATTCAAGGAAAATCTATACTTAAAGAGTTACATTTCTAAAAATGTGTGCACAAATAATCTCAGTTTTGTTCTGAATAAACAAGAGAATCTAATTCACATACTATGGCAAATACACACCAATCTTTTTTTACTCATATAAACATGAAGAATATAAGTCATATGTAAAACTGCATTAATAGGTATTTATAAAAAGTAGTATCCTCTTTTTTAATATTCAGCCCAAAGAAACTTTACAAAAAAATAAAGCAAGAAAGTAAAGCAAATGACCCATAATAGCACAACTGAAACATAACTAGGATAGACATTGTACATTTATCCTCCCAAAGGTTATTTCCCTCATTATTGTCACTGATTACATCCTTCCTCTCTAGAATGTGACCTTTATTAGAAGCCATTTTTCTAATTTTAGAATTTATTATTTCCTTTCTGATTATAAAGGTAAACATAAGATGGTAAAATAAATAATACAGAAGGAGTGAAAAGTGAAAATTCCCTATGCTACTTCCTCCCACAAAAGAACTGTTATTCTCTTAACTTTTCACACACACACACACACACACACACACACACACACACATACAGACATAACTCATATAAATGTTTTAATAAAAAGTGGAATATTATGTAACTTCTATAACTTTTCTCACACAATAATGTATCATGGACAACACAATGTCCATCTGTGTAAGTATAAAACAAAAGTATGTAAGGGGTGCCTGGGTGGCTCAGTCAGTTAAACATCTGACTTCAGCTCAGGTCATGATCTCACAGTTCGTGAGTTCAAGCCCCACGTCAAGCTCTGTGCTGACAGCTCAGAGCCTGGAGCCTGCTTTGGATTCTGTGTCTCCCTCTGTCTGCCCCTCCCCCACTTGCACTGTCTCTCAAATAAATAAACATTAAAAAAAAAAGTATGTAAGATAATTTTTTCTTCAAATGCTAAGCTACTTTCCAACTACTACCCAAGTGAGGAACATTTAGTATGTTTCCAATGTTTTACTATTACAAGCAATATAAAGCTCATCCATTTACATTTTATTTTTTAAGCGTTCCCATTACTACATGGGATAAACTCATAAAGAATAATTACTATATCAGGTTGCCTCAGTGGCTCAGTTGGTTAAGTGTCTGACTTCAGCTCAGGTCATGGTCTTGTAGTTTGTTGAGTTCAAGCCCCACGTTGGGCTGACTGCTGTCAGTGCGGAGCCTGCTTTGGATCCTCTATCGCCCCTCTCTCTGCTCACCCCCACTCTCAAAAATAAACAAACATTTAAGAAAAATCTTTAATTAAAAAAAAAATACTTGCTACTATATCAAAGTAGATACACATTTTTCCTTTTTGCTGTAGAAAATTACAAACATATGCAAAAGCAGACAAAACAAGTGAAAGAGACCATCAGGTAGTCACCATCCAGTTTCAATTACCATCTCACGGCCAATACTATTTCATTTAAACACCCCATTCCCCAACCTACATTATGTATATATTTTAACTGATATTATCAAATGAATCTCCAAAAAAGGTACTAATTAACACTCACTGACACTACCAGAACAGTACTTGAAGGCCCATACCTTCACCAACAGTATTATGCTTTTGCTATTTGACAACACACACACACACACACACACACACACACACACAATATTTCAATCTACAGTTCTATTATTATAAGTATTTTTTTTCCAGGTTTGCTCATTTTTATGGGTTCTGGAAACAGCAGATATTCTCTGTCCTTTTTTAAAACTGAAATGTTCATCTTTTTCATAATGACTTAAGAGCATCTTATATATTATGAATAATAACACTTTGTTACACATGTTGGAAATAGTTTTCCCAGCTCATACATTATAAAAGTGCCATGACAAAGACTTTTTTTTAAAAGTAGGATCCATGCCCAACATGGAGCCCAATGGGAGGGCTTGAACTCACGACCCTGAGATCAAGACCTTGGCTGAGATCAAGAGTTAGACGCTTAACTGACTGAGCCACATAGGTGTCCCAACAAAGACTTCTTGATTAGGGAATAAGTACGTGTGGATGATCAGTTGACTCTGTCAGTAGCTACAAAGCTGTAACTTCTCTCTTGCATCCAGGCTAGGCTACCTTGCGTGTTTAAGAAGTCAGAACAGAGAAAATTTAAGCGAAAAAAATAAAGGAGTTGGTTTGCATGCCCTTTTCTTAAGCTCTGTACTCCCAACATCTGCTGCTGGGTTATGTAAGGTGCTGTGTTCTTCCCAACACCCATCACACCTGCAGTCCATGCCTTTTCATTTTACAGGATGTTAAGAGTGTCTACAATACTGTTGCTTCTCCCAGATGTAGTACAACTTAAATTTCACTGTATTTGGCAGACAATCTTTAGTGTATAAATTCAGTGCAGTTCTAATTAATCGCAGCAAGATTTTCTGAAGTCAAGTGTTTTATAAAATTTGTAAAAAGAAAAAAAAACTAAAAATCCATAGATTAGTTAAGTCAACTTTTAAAAAAATTTTTAAATGTTTACTCCTTTTTGAGAGATATAGAGCACCAGTG
Source organism: Felis catus (assembly GCF_018350175.1). Lineage (NCBI taxonomy): Eukaryota > Metazoa > Chordata > Mammalia > Carnivora > Felidae > Felis > Felis catus. The sequence continues at coordinate 78,989,355 of NC_058375.1, read as the reverse complement.
GGGGGGGGGGGGGAGGGAGAGGGAGGGAGGGAGGGAGGGAGGGAGAGAGAGAGACAGAGAATATGAATCCGAAACAGGCTCCAGGCTCTGAGTTGTCAGCACAGAGCCCAACATGGGGCTTGAACTCACGAACTGGGAGATCATGACCCAAGCCAAAGTCAGAGCTTAATCGACTGAGCCACCCAGGCGCCCAAAGTCAACTTTTAAAAGGAAAAACAAAGAAGAGAAGACTTGCCCTACCAGATACTGTGACATATTCCAGAGAAAACTGTTCTGAACAGGTAAGGTACACATAAGAACATCATTACAACAGAATAGGCATCTCCAAAAACAGTTTCACTTATGGGAAGTGGATGGATACATGACAAAAATGACACCACAAATCAGTACAGAAAGAACATATTATGTAGTAAGGAGTACTGGGGAAACTGATTCACCTAAATGGAGAAGTTGCACTCCTAATTCACAATACACAAAAAGGTGAATTACAGATGGATTAAAGACATAAAAATAAAATGTAGAAATTGAAATATAACTAGAAAACATAGAATATCATTATAATCTTGGAAGTAAAGCACACATACATGGAAATATCCTGCAAATATGTTGAGAACAGAAACAGAACAAAATTTATACCACAATGATCATTTATGCAAAGTGAAAACACAAATACATAATACCATGTATTTTACAAGGACACATATTAAATACTTTCAAGTCAGTATGTTGAGACAATTGGTAAATGAGAGTGTATTTCTGAGGACTGGGGAAACTAGACATATCCTGACCACAAACTTGGGATGATGTAGTATACTTTTTTCTATGTTACTAAGATCTGACCCAATACATCAGCTCTTCACAATACACAATACAGATGACAAAGTAGCAGAAATCAAGTCACATTTCAAGAATGGTCACAACCATGATCACTATTTGCTATATGCTTCTACTATTTGACAACACACACACATAGAGTATTTCTATCCATAATACTATTTAGAGAAGCATTTTTCCTTCACTGCTACAGATATCCATCCTGAGAGAGACTGCCTGAACAATGAAGTTTCCTCCCTTGAAACCAAATGGGAGACCAAGGGTCAAGCTGCTTCTTCTTTCTTGGTTTACTACTCCCACAATAAATAACACCCTAACTCAAGAACTTGGGAACTGGATGCATAATTCAAATAATGTGGCCTTTTTTCTTCCCCAATTTATTCCCCCAGCTAACAAGAAAACTATCTGAATATTACATGGAGACCAAGGACAGTTGATTCCATCTGTCTGCAATAATCTGAGGATTTATATGAAGCCACTATTAAAAAACATGGGTTAAGAACTTGATACAGTATAATTTCTCAATAAATGGTAGAAGAAATATCAAGAAATTCAACTCACTTTCAGGTTCATTATTTTTCCTTCAATAAATATTTAATAAGTATCTGTTCTAGGCCTGGTGAATAAGACGGTCAAGGTCCCTATGTTCAGGGCCCAAGATTTTGGTAGGAAAGATTCAGCTAGACCTTCCTTCTTAAGGCCCCTTTCCTGATTCAACCCAACCCACCAAGTTCAGGCCAGATGCTCTCTTGGGGTATGCAATAGTTCTCCCATATTATACTTCTCACACTGTGCTTCATTTGTCTACTTACTTATCTTCATCTATTCCCCACTCTCTAAACAGTTTACACTCTGAAAAGGAAAAAAAAACTGTCCCATTTTGCTTACTATTACTTTCCCAGAACTTTGCAAAGTGCCCAGAATGTATTAGGAACACAATAAATAATCAGTATATACCAGTAATAACTGGCAATTTAATTAAAGGCAATCTCTAAAGAATCAAACACCACTATTCCATCACAGGACTTGTCTCCCAGGAGGAACTTTCATCCCTCTACTGTGCTGCTGAATTTCTCTCCGCTTCTCTGATAACCCAATCAGCCACGATTGATCCACCACAACCATGTCTCTAGTAACCCTGCCACTACTCTTCAGCCCACACAGTTCCACTTGGCAGCAAAGGAAGTAAAGGAAGGAAAACCTAGTCCCACTTCACACTGCCACCCTCCATTGGAGGACTCCTCTCTCTCTGACTCACCCCAATCCACAAAGTCAAAAGAGTATGCAATTGCAGGAAATGACAGGCACTACTAAGAGAGAAAAAAAATAAAATACCTAATTCTACTGCTATCCTAATCTTTTATCTGTCACAGGTCCTGACCAATCTCATCTCTTAAAAAGCAAAAGCTGCTATGTATCCCAGACTCTTTCTCACAATTTCTTCCCTTCTCTGAGAAAAAAAGCACAACATGTGTGAGTGAATCACCTGTGAACGATATAATGTAACTACACAACAGTGCCACTTTTGGTGGCAAATTTTTCACAAAGATACAGTCAAATTCATGAGGCCACGCAGGGCCAAAGTAGGGCCCAGATACAAGCAGAAGTCAATCTACTGAAGCTTGGCTCTGCATTAAAGCTATGGGGTAAGAATTCTCTTTTATCTCTTGAGGAAGGTATAGTAAAACGAAGCTTGGGGCTGGCTGAATTCTTTCCGTTTGAGGTTTCCTTGAAAGTAGAACATCAAAGGGGGCCAGGGTCAGACCTAGAGAATAAAAATCATAAAGCAGGCAGCTTAATGGCTGGCTCTACTCTAATCCTTAGATTCATAAATTATAAAAAATAATAATAATAATAACACTGCATACTTTTTAAAAATCATGTACATAGAAAGGTTTAAAACAAAACACAACAGTTGCCCACCCATCCCTTTCCATATCCCAATCCTGTTCTGCAGAGGCAGGTGCTTTCTTAACTCTTTCAGCTATTTCTTCTAGAAGATACCTCTATATTTCTAAATAATGTGTTATATTTTTTTAATTCATCATTTCAGATCTGACTTTTTATAAAAAATTACCAACTTCCATCCTGTACAATCTTATTGCACTAATTTCTTAAAATCAATAATGTGTTTTAAGTAATTAAAAACTGTAAATATTAATCACTGCAAAGCTAAATGGCATACTCTCGTTAAACAACTTTTCTTATTCACTTTTTATTTTTCCTGGAATTGCTTATTAATGCATTCCTTTATCTCTTCTCTGTTTCAAATTGTCAAGAACTCTAAACCTTTCTTTTCTCCACAGGTAACTCTTGCTTCTAGAGCTCTCCATATTCCTGCACCACTCTGCACTGATTACCCCCTAGGTCTTATCATCCTCCAAGTTTCTCTTACTCTATTTTCTAGATTGTACATTCTTTTGCTGAAGCAATGGCTTGCAATTAAAAGATGTAAACATGTACATTTTCTGACCCTCTAAGTATCTAAACCTATCTCAATCCTAAATTCACAACAGACTGACAGTTTCCTGGATATGGAATTTGATGTTGAAAGTATTTTCCCTAAGAAGTTTGAGGACATTCCTATTAACTACATTTAGCACTCAGCACTGATAATGAAAAACCTGATACCACTCTGATTTTTACTCTGTAGGTACCCCAATCTGATACACTCTGATTTGTATTCCTTGGGTACCCCCTCATTTCGTTTTTAGGATCTTCCTTTATCCTTGATGCCTTCAAATTTCATAAGGATGTGTCTAGATGGAAGGTTTTCTTTCAGTCACACCTGTTCAGCTCTCAGTAAACCCCGTCCATTATCTATTTCTTTAGGAATCATTTCTCCTGTTTATTTTGGGCTCTACTTTTATGCACGAGACTCTCCTCAACTATTTAGTGATCCTTAGCTGTCCACTGATACTTAACATTTTAAGTTATAAAAATGTACACAGGAACTCTTTATATGTGATGCCAGATTTTATACAGTGCTGAACTTTGTCTTGGGGTGATTAGGTGGCAAGGCAACACTTAGGTTGAAAACTTCTAAATGCCAACATATAGAAGTCTTTCCTTGGGGACTTATCAATGTAACTATTTTCTCCACATTCTTTACCTGAAGAGCAAACAAGTGGATGTGGATGGGTAATGTTCCACCTGCTTAAGACACAAACACCTCACTCCTACTATCTGCAGATGTTATCCTCTCATCCCTCACCTTGCTGGATCCTTGGTCTGGGTTACTACTAGTGGCTCAAAATTAGCAGATGGACAACATTGAGAAGAAACACATAACAGTACAAGGTTATATTATGAAACCATTACAATGGGTAATAAATATTAGAAACACTGCAAGTAAGTTAAACTACAAGACTATGAACTGTCTAACTTGAATCCTAATTTCCACTTATAATGGCTTATATGCAAAAATGTAGCCTTATAAACATCTTATATAGTTTTGTCTCCCAATCTGATGTTAATACTTGAAAACTAGTATCTCAGCATAAATATATTTTTTAATTAACCGGAACATTTTAAACAACCAAAACAGTCTGTTGCCCAAACCACTTTAACAAGACTCCCATGAAAATTAAGGAAAATAAGATGATCTTATTTAAATTCTATGGCTGTGGTTACCCAACAAATATTTGTTGAATATCTGTTATCTACCAGGTACTATGCTGGGTGTTCAGAGAACCAGAAACAAGCTCCAGGCTCTGAGCTGTCAGCAGAGCCCAAGACGGGGCTTGAACCCACATACCATGAGATCATGACCTGATGCTCAACTGACTGAGCCACCCAGGCACCTAAAACAAACTCTTAACTACAAAGAACAAACTGAAGGTTGCCAGAGGTGAGGAGGGAAGGGATGGGTTAAATAGGTGATAAGGGATTGAGGAGAGCACTTCTGATGAGCATCAGGTGATGTATGAAATTGTTGAAACACTATAATGTACATCTGAAACTAACATAACACTATGTTAACTGAAATTAAAATAAAAACTTTAAAAAAAAATCTGTACTCTGTTGCTTTTGGGTGGAATGTCAGGCTTGGATACAATGTATGCTAAATCCATCTGGTCTACAGTGTCATATAAGGCCAATTTTCCTTATTTTTTTCTGTCTGATCTAACCATTGATAAAAGTGGGGTATTAAAGTCCCCTACTATTACTACAATTTCTCTCTCTCTCTTTAGGTCATGAATATAACTAGGTGCTTCTATCTGAATGCATACAAATTTACAAATATTACAGCCTTTAGTTTTACTGACCCCTTTATCAATATGTAATGCTCTTCTGTGCCTCTTACTACATCATAATCTCTTTTCAGACCACAACAGTATGAAACTAGAAATTAATTATAAGACGAAAACTGGAAAGTTCACAATTATATCAAGATTAAGCAACATGCTACTGAACAAACACACTAAAAAAGAAAAAAAAATACCTGGAGACAAATGAAAATGGAAATACAACATATCAAAACTTAGAGGAGATACAGCAAAAGCCGTTTTTTTTTTAATTTATTTTAATGTTTATTTATTTTTGAGAGAGAGAGAGAGCACGAGCAGGGGAGGGGCAGAGAGAAAGGCAGACACAGAATCTGAAGCAGGCTCCAGGCTCTGAGCTGTCAGCACAGAGCCTGACGCAGGGCTCGAACTCATGAACCGCGAGATCATGACCTGAGCTGAAGTCGGACACTTAATTGACTGCGCCACCCAGGCTCCCCACAAAAGCAGTTTTAAGATATCAGTTCGAAGGTGATAAATGCCTACATCAAAAATCAAGAAAAATCTCAAATAACCACCTAGTGCTTTAAACCTCAGAAACCTAGGAAAAAAAATCTAACAAAGTTCAAAATTTAAAAAAGGAAGAAAATGGATCAGAGTGGAAGTAAATGAAATAGAGGCTAAAAAGATAATAAAAAAACTCAATGAAACTAAGAGCTGGTTCTCTGAGAAGATAAACAAAATTGACAAATCTGACTAGACTCACCAAGAAAGAACTAAAATCACAAGTGGTGAAATAAGTCAGAGAAAGACAAAATACCATATCATTTCACTTACATGTGGATCTAAAAACAAAATGAACAAATAAAAGGAGAAACAAACCCATAAATACAGAAAACTGATGGTTGCCAGAGGGGAGGGACGTGGGGGATGTACAAAAAGGGTGAAGGGAAGTAGGAAATACAGGTTTAACAGTTATGAAATAAGCAAGCCATGGAGATAAAAAGTAGAGAATAGGGAATAGCGTCAATGGCATTGTAATAGTGTTGTACAGTGACAGCTACAACTTGCGGTGAGCACAGCATAATGTATACACTTGTGGAATCACTGTTGTACACCCGAAACTAATGTGATATTATGTGTCGAAACTAATGTAATATTATGTGTCAACTACACAATAAAAAACCATAAAATAAAATCAGAAATGAAAAAGAAGACATTAAAACTAGTATCACAGAAATGCAAAGAATCCTAAGAGACGACCATACATAATTATAAAGCAACACACTGGACAACCCAGAAAAAATAAACTCCTAGAAACATACAACCTACCAAAACTGAATCACATTGGGGCACCTGGGTGGCTCAGTCGGTTAAGCATCCGACTTCGGCTCAGGTCATGATCTCACAGTTCGTGAGTTCGGGCCCCGCATCGGGCTCTGTGCTGACAGATTAGAGCCTGGAGCCTGCTTCAAATTCTGTCTCCCTCTCTCTCTGCTCCTCCCCCGCTCATGCTCTGTCTCTCTCTCCTTCAAAAATAAATAAAAACGTTAAAAAAAAAAAAACTGAATCACAAAGAATTAGAAAATCTGAACATAACAATAAACAGTAGGGAGATGGAATCAGTAATCAAAAACTCCCAACAGGGGCACCTGGGTGGCTCAGTTGGTTAAGAGACATAGGCTCAGGTCATGATCTCACAGTTTGTGAGTTTGACCCTCATGCTGGGCTCTGCACTGGCAGCCCAGAGCTTGGAGCCTGCTTAGGATTCTGTGTCTCCCTCTCTGCCCCTTCCACATTCACACTCTCTCTCCAAAAAATAAACATTAAAAAAGAAAATTAAAAAACAGAAACAAAAAAACTTCCCAACAAACAAGTCCAAAACCAGATGTCATCAATGGTGAATTCTACCAAACATCCAAAGAAGAATCTTCTCAAACTCTTCCAAAAAATACAAAAAAGTGAACACTTCCAAACTCATTTACAAGGCCAGTACTACCCTGATACCAAAACCAGACAAGGATGCCGCAACCAAAGAACATTACAGGGCAATATTCTTGATGAACACTGATGCAAAATTCCTTAACAAAATATTAGTAAACTGAACCCAACAATACATTAAAGGAATTATATACCATGATTATGTGGGATTTATTCCACAGATACTCAACATCCACAAAAATCAATGGATACAACACATTTACAAAAAGAAGATGAAAATCATATGATCATCACAACAGATGCAGAAAAAGCACTTGAAAAAAAGTCAACATTCATTTATGATAAAACTCCCAACAAAGTGGGTATAGAGGGAACGCACTTCAACATAATAAAGACCCTATATGACAAGCCCAGAGCTAACATATTCAGCAGTGAAAAGCTGATAATTTTTCCTCTAAGATCAGGGATGCCCTCTTTAACCAATCTTATTCAACATAGTATTGGAAGCAATATCTGCAGCACTTAGGCAAGAAAAGAAATAAAAGGCATTCAAATTAGACAGGAAAAAGTAAACCTGTTACTATTTGCAGATAACATGATACTATACATAGAAGATCCACCAGACTCCACCAAAACACTGTTAGAACTGATAAATGAATTCAGTAAAGGTAGAGAATACAAAATCAATATGAAAATCCTCACATTTCTATACACTAATAACAAACTATCAGAAAGAAAAATTAACAATTCCATTTACAACTGCATCAAAAAAATAATTCCTAGGAATAAATTTTAACCAAAAAGCTGAAATATCCATACACTGAAAACTACAAGACATCAATGAAACAAAGTGAAGAAGACACAAATAAAGCTGTTTCATAAAGATGGATTAAAACAATACTGTTAAAATGTCCCTACTACCCAAAGCAATCTACACATTCAATGCAACCCCTATCAAAATAACAATGGCATTCTTCACAGAAATACAACCAACAATCCTAAAACTTGCATGAAACCACAAAAAGCTGGAATAGCCAAAGTAATCCTGAGAAAAAGAAAAAAGCTGGAAACCTTATACTTCCTGATTTCAAACTGTACCACAAAGCTATAGTAATCAAAAGACTATGGTACTGGCATAAAAAGAGATGCATACATCAATGGAACAGAACAGAGCCTAGAAAAAAACCCACACATATTTAGTCAACTAATTTATGACAAAGGAATCAAGAATACATCATGGAGAAAAACAGTCTCTTAAATAAAGGGTGTTGGAAAAACTGGACAGCCACATGAAAAAGAATGAATTTGGACCACTATCTTACACCATTCACAAAAATTAACTTAAAAATGGATTAAAGACATGGGGCGCCTGGGTGGCTCAATCAGTTAAGCATCTGACTTCAGCTCAGGTCATGATCTCACGGTTTGTAGGTTTGAGCCCCGCAACAGGCTCTGTGTGGACAGCTCAGATCCTGGAGCCTCCTTCGGATTGTGTCTCCCTTTCTCTCTGCCCCTCCCCAGCTCACACTCTGTCTCTCTCTCCCTCAAAAATAAAATAAAAAAATTTAAAAAATGGATTACAGATGTGAACATAATATCTGAAACCATAAAACTCCTAGAAGAGACCATAGGCAATAAGCTTCTTGCTATCAGTCTTGGTGAGGATTTTTTTGGATCTAACACCAAAACCAAAGGCAACAAAAGCAAAAATAAACAAGTGGGACTATATCAAAACTAAGCTTCTGCAGAGTAAAAGAAATCATCAACAAAACTGAATGGGGCAAAGTATTTTCAAATCATGTATGTGATAAGGGGTTAATATGCAAAATATGTTAAAAACCCATACAACTCAAGAGAAAATAATCTAATTAATAAATAGGGGGGTGGGGGCCACCTGGGTGGCTCAGTCAGTTGAGCACTGGGCTGATCTTCCAACTCTTGATTTTGGCTCTGCTCCTAGGATTGAGCCCTGCATCTGGCTCCAAGTTGAGCCTGCTTAAAATTCTCTCTCTCCCTCGGCCCCTCTCCCCAGCTCGCGCTCTCTCTTTCTTCCTAAAAGAAAAAAAGAAATAAGCAGAGAATCTGAATAGACATTTCTCCAAAGATATACAGGTGGTGAACAGGCACCTAAAGATGCTCAACATCACTAATAATCATGGAAATGCAAATCAAAACCACAATGAGGTATCACCTCACATCTGTCAAAATGGCTATTGTCAAAAAGACAACAAGTGCTGACAAGGATGTAGAGAAAAGGGAACTTTTGTGCACTGCTGCTGAGAATGTAAATTGCTGCAGACACTATGAAAAACAGTGGAGGTTGCTCAAAAATTTTTTTAAAAAATTATCATACAATCCAGCAATTCCAATTCTGAGTATTTATCCAGAGAAACCAAACACACTAGAAGAGACATATACAACCCATGTTAATTGCAATATTATTTACAATAACCAAGATATGGAAACAACCTAGGTGTCCAACAATGGATAAATGGATAAAGAAAATGTAGCATGCATATATATATATATATATATATATATATATATATATATATATATATATAATTGAAATTACTCGGCCAGAAAAAAGAATGAAATCTTGCCATCTGTGACAACATGGATGGACTGTGAGAGCATTATACTAGGTAAAATAAGTCAGACTGAAAAAGACAAATACCACACAATCTAACTTATATGTAGAGTCTAATAAAACTACAACAACAAAAAAACCCAAAGCTCACAGACAAAAAAGACTGGTGGCTGCCAGAGGCAAGGGACGGTGGGGGGGGGGGGGGGGGGGGGATGAAACAGGTGAAGGAAAAAGACAAACTTATAAATAAGTCATAGGGATGTAATGTACACCATGGTGACTATAGTTAATCATACTGTGTTGCATATTTGAAAACTGCTAAGAAAGTAAATCTTAAAAGTTCTTATCACAAGGGAAAAAAACCGTTGTAACTATGTATGGTAAAAGATGTTAACTAAACTCACAGTGATGATTATTTTGCAATATATAAAAATATTGAATCATTATGTTGTATACTTTAAACTAATGTTATAGGTGAATTATTGCTCAATTTTACAAAAGGCATTGTAGTGAATACAGGGTCACATCAGGGGTTGAAATAAGAAAAATCCTAGATGTCATTTTTATTTCACCAGTTAGACTAAGGTTTCAACTAGTAAAAGGTGGAGCACAGATCCTGGGGGAAAAAAAGAAAAGAAAAGAAAAAAAAAGGCTGAAAGTTAATAAATTCAGGATCTACCTCATGTTGGGGCAGGAGGAAAATATACCCAAGGAAAGTAAAAGAAAAATTAAAAAACAGAGGGGTGCCTGGGTGGCTCAGTCAATTAAATTTCCAACTCTTGATACTGGCTCATGTTGTGATCTCATGGTCATGGGATTGAGTTCTGTCAAGCTCCACACTGGGCATAGATCCTGCTTAGGATTCTCTCTCCCTCTCTCTGCTCCGTCCCCAAACGTGTGTGCTCTCTCAAAATAAATAAACATTTAAAAATGCATATATTATATATATATATATATTACATATATATAATACATATATCAAAATATGAAGCACCTGGGTGGCTCAGTTGGCTGAGCATCCAACCTTGGCTCAGATCATGGTCTTAGAGTTCGTGGGTTTGAGCCCCACATCAGGCTCCATTCTGACAGTGCAGAGCCTTGCTTGGGATCCTCTGTCCCCTCTCTCTGTCCCTCCCTGCTTGTGCTCTCTCAAAAATAAACATTAAAAAAAAAAAAAATATATATATATATATGTGTGTGTGTGTGTATATATGTATATATAATATATGTAAAAAAAAAGATATCAATGAAAGAAAACATACACCAGAAAACCAACGGCATTAAAAATTTGTTCTTTGAAAAGCCTGATAAAACTAGCAAATATCTGGGGAAGATAATCAGGAAACCTAGAAAATAGTTTGATAAAAAAAGATACAACCCTCAGAAAAATCAAGTTTGGGGCGCCCGGGTGGCTCAGTCAGTTGAGCGTCTAAGGCTCAGGTCATGATCTCATGGTGGGTTATGATCTCCTGGTTGGTGAATTTGAACCCCACGTCAGGCTTTGCACTGACAGTGCCAAGCCTACTTCAGATTCTGTCTCCCTCTCTCTCTGCCCCTCCCCCACTCGCACGCTGCTCTCTTTCTCTCAAAAGTAAACATTAAAAAATATTTTAAAACAGAAAAAAGGAAAGAAAATCAGGCTTGGAAGTAAAAATCTTAAAAGTCATAAACATAGTGATGGTATTTGGAGCCCTGGATAGAAGAGAAATGGCATGAGGACTTTATTATAGTAAGAAAGTAGAGTGAAGATTTCTTTGTTCCTTCTCATGCTAAAACAAAGAGAAAAGAAAAACTTAAAATACCATCTTAAATCACACTAGAGTACACATGAAACTTAAACCACAATATATGAAAAGGGAAAGCAGCTGAAAAAATAATAAACACTGGTAAAATGAGGAAGATTAAACTTAAGCACCCAGCAGAAAAAAGCAAGAAGCAACCCACTTGTCCCACAGCACAAAAGACTGAAGAACTGGTGGCACCAGACTCAAAAAAAAAACAGAGGTCAAGTAAGCTTGAAAAACAGAGTGATATGTAGAAGTCTGTATAAAAGGGCAGTTGGATCAATAGTCACATCTTTTATCTGTACATCCGATCAGAAGATGGAAAGTTTGTTCAAGGAGCTTAATCAAGGAAAACACAAAGCAGAGAGTGAATATGTGAAGTGCCTACTGAAAATGGGTTGAGTTCTCCTTATAAGTATATTCAAGCCAACCAATGAAAAAGGAATGAATTTTAAAAAATCATTTTGCAACATCTAATGAATAAATGGATCTATGCATTGAGTATCAATGGCTTCTAGGAACATTAAGAGAAACAACCACTATACGCTTCTTGGTGGAAGAACACACCACACATATGAAGTAGTCTTGATCCCCCACCCCACTCAAAAAAGCAATCTGGAATTGAATAAGCTTCCATATCTGCCACCAATTTATAGAAAATGCAGGAAATGATGTTCAACTGCACAACTGAGATGTAATCAGCAAAATCCAAGCTGGGAAATCTATATGTCAAACAACCTGGTTTCTTCCACAATAATCGGCACCAAAAAAAAAAAAAGGAGGAAAGTAAGAAAAAGACTTAAAACATACATTTTAAATTTTTTTTAATGTTTATTTTTGAGAGAGACAGAGCACAAGCGGGGTAGGGGTAGAAAGAGAGGGAGACACAAAATCTGAAACTGGCTCCAGGCTCTGAGCTGTCAGCACAGAGCCTGACATGGGGCTTGAACCCGCGAACTGTGAGATCATGACCTGAGCCGAAGTCAGACACTTAACCGACTGAGCCACCCAGGCACCCCCAAAAACAGACATTTTTTTAAATTTTTTTTTTAACGTTTATTTATTTTTGAGACAGAGAGAGACAGAGCATGAACAGGAGGAGCAGAGAGAGAGGGAGACACAGAATCTGAAACAGGCTCCAGGCTCTGAGCTGTCAGCACAGAGCCCGATGCGGGGCTCGAACTCATGGACCGTGAGATCATGACCTGAGCCGAAGTCAGACGCTTAACCGACCAAGCCACCCAGGCGCCCCTAAAAACATACATTTTTAAAAGAAGCTCAACACCCTTAATCATCAGGGGAATGCAAATCAAAACTACAATGAGACATCACCTTAACATCTGTCAAAATGGCTAAAATCAAGACAAAAGGCTCCTGGGTGGCTCAATTTGTTGAGCATCTGACTCTTCATCTCTGCTCAGGTCAGAATCTCATGGTTTGTGGGATTGAGCCCCTTGTAGGGCTCTGTGCTGACAGCACAAAACCTACTTAGGATTTCCCCACACACACACTCTCTGCCTCTCCCTGCTCACACACATGCACCCTCTCTCTCTCTAAGTAAATAAACATTAAAAAAAAAAAAAAGACAAGAAATAAGTGTTGTTGTGACTGTGGAGAAAAGGAGCCCTCCTGCACTGCTGATGGGAACATAAATCAGTGTAGTCACTGTGGGAAACAATATGGAGTTTCCTCAAAAAATTTAAAAAGTACCACGTGATCCACTAATTTCACCACTGGGTATTTGCCCAAAGAAAATGAAAACACTAATTCAAAAAGAGATATGTGCCCCTATGTTTATTGCAGCATTATTTGCAATAACCAAGATATGGAAGCAACCCAAATGTCCATCAACAGATGAATGGATAAAGTAGAAGTGGTATACATACACAATGAAATATTACTCAGCCATAAAAACAGTTGAGACTGTGCCATGTGAGGTGACCAGAGGGTCTTTTACTCAGTGAAATAAGTCAGACAGACAAACACCATATGATTTCACTCGAAACTGGAATCTAAACAAAAAAACAAAAACAAAAGAAAAAGAAAAAGAAAAAACAAACACACAAAAAGAATCAGACCTATTGACACAGAAAAAATAGATAGCTGCCAGAGAGGAAGGATGGGGGTTGGGCAAAATGGGTACAGGGAAGTGAGCAATATAGGCTTTCAGTTATGGAATGAGTTAAGTCATGGGAATAAAAGGCACAACATAAGGACTGTAGTGAACAATACTATAATAGCTAATAGCAATGGTAGCTACACTTGTGGTGACCATACCACAATATATAAACTTGTCTAATCACTAGGTTAAACACCTGAAACTAATGTTAACATTGTGTACCAAGTATACTAAAATTTTTAAGTGAAAAAAAAATTTTTTTTAATTAACAATATTAAAACTATAATCTTTAAGATACACACTTACATAGAAAAGACTATAAAGATGGAGCACCTGGGTAGCTTAGTCGGTTAAACATACAACTCTTGATTTCAGCTCAGGTCATGAGCTCACAGTTTTGAGACTGAGCCCCACATCAGGCTTTGCACTGGGCATGGAGGCTCCTTAAGATTCTCCCTCTGCCCCACCCCTGACTGGTGCGAGTGCTTGCTTGCAGTCTATCTCAAAAAGAAGAAGAAAGAAAGAAGAAAGAAGAAAGAAGAAGAAGAAAGAAAAAGAAAGAAAAGAAAGAAAAAAAAGAAAAAAAAGAAAGGCTATAAAGAAAGGAAAGTAATCATCCTAAAGGTCAGAATGGAGTTTATCTGTGAGGAAACAAAAGAGTTGAAATTTAGGCTTCTGGGTTGGCTAGCAATGTTCTGTTTCTTGACCCCTAGGTTGGTTACAAAGGCTTTCACCTTATAATAATTTATTCACCTATAAATTTATCTCATGCAGTCGATATCTGTGCTTTGTCCTATTTTTAAAAAGTTTTAAAGGAATTAGCACATTTTATCTTTTTCAGTTTAAAAAAATTGTATTAATGTACAATGTTATGTTGGTTTCAAGTACACAACAAAGAATTCAACAACTCTACACGTTACGCAATGCTTAACCTAACTGTGGTTACTAAAAAAATTTTTATAACACTGTAATATCCTCGAAATCTGAGAAAATATTGTATCCATCCATTAAGATACTATACAAGAGGGGCGCCTGGGTGGCTCAGTCGGTTGAGCGGCTGACTTCGGCTCAGGTCACGATCTCTCAGTCCGTGAGTTTGAGCCCCGCGTCGGGCTCTGTGCTGACAGCTCGGAGCCTGGAGCCTGTTTCGGATTCTGTGTCTCCCTCTCTCTGACCCTCCCCCGTTCATGCTCTGTCTCTCTCTGTCTCAAAAATAAATAAAGGTTAAAAAAAAAATTTTTTTTTAATTAAAAAAAAAAAGATACTATACAAGAGAACAGTAACAAGCTCTTTGGAGTAAAATTATAGACAAAATAAAAAATTCAAAAGAACAAAAACCAGGGCGCCTGGATGGCTCAGACAGTTAAGTGGCTGACTCTTGGTTTTGGCTCAGATCATGATGTCACAGTTCATGAGCTTGAGCCCTGTGCTGGACTCTGTGCTGACAGTTCTCTCTCCCTCCTGCTCTCTCTCTCTCAAAATAAATAAACTTTAAAAAAAAAAAAAAAAAAAAAAGGACAAAAACCAAAGACAGATAATAACAGAATAAGTAAAATCAGGGGAAATCTAAGTAACTAGTAAAAGAAATCTAAGTAACTAGTAAGATTTCTATAAGAAATCTAAGTAACTAGTAAAAGGACAATAAAGAGTAAACAGAAAAAAAAAAAAAAAAAAAGATAAGTAGAAATTTGTCCAAGAAAAAGTAGAGGGGCTCCTGGGTGGCTCAGTCAGTTGAGCATCCACCTCTTAATTTCAGCTCAGGTCATGATCCCTGTATTGCAGGATCAAGCTCCACATTGGCTCCATGCTGAGTGTGGAACCTGCTTGAGATTTTGTCCCTTTCCCTCTGCCCTTCTCCCCAGCTCACACCCTCTCTCTAAAAACAAAATCTTCAAAAAGAAAGAAAGGAAAAAGAAAAGAAAAAGGAGAAAAAAATCCCAGAATTGAAGGACAGGAGTCACCAGACTGAAATAGCCAGGTGTCTAGTAAATTGAATGAAAAAGACTCATACAAAAAAAATCAAGGGTATGGGGCGCCTGGGTGGCGCAGTCGGTTGAGCGTCCGACTTCAGCCAGGTCACGATCTCGCGGTCCGTGAGTTCGAGCCCCGCGTCGGGCTCTGGGCTGATGGCTCAGAGCCTGGAGCCTGTTTCCGATTCTGTGTCTCCCTCTCTCTCTGCCCCTCCCCCGTTCATGCTCTGTCTCTCTCTGTCCCAAAAATAAATAAACGTTTAAAAAAAAAAAAAAAAATCAAGGGTAAAAATAAGACACTATGCTTACAAAGGGGAAAAAAAAAAGGCAATTTACAAAGACTCGAGAATTATAATGACAATTATTATTACAGCAACATTAGAAGCTAGAAGGTAGTGAAACTTCATTTAAAATTCTGAGTAAAAAAATAAACTGAGTGAAAATCAACTTTATAACCAACCAAATTATTGATCATGAGTTACAGTAAAATAAGGACATTTTCCTTAAAGTTTTATCACCCAAACACACTTTCTTTGGGCCTGATAGAAGAGAGAGGCAATAAACCAAATAAAAGGCAGACATGGGATGCAAAGGAGTCAGTCAACACAGGGGAGATACAAAGGGAATTCCCAGGATGATTGTGAAAAGCAAGTCCCAAGACTAAATCTATCCAGTTAAGTCTAGAAAGCAAGTCCAGATTAGAGAAGAACTCCAGAAGAGCTCCAGGAGAGTCTCTAAGAAAAATAAATGTAACTGATAAATTACAGGACAGATGGAGAGTGGATGGAAAAGTACACTGCAAGACATTTTACAGAAGAGTAGAAAGATGTGTGAAAAATTCAACGTTCAAAGAAAACCAAGCACATTTTATTTTTTTAATGAGGCAAAATTTTTTTAAATGTTTATTTCTGGGGCGCCTGGGTGGCTCAGTCAATTAAGCACCCAACTCTTGATTTCAGCTCAGGTCGCGATCTCACAGTTGGTGAGATTGAGCCCTGTGTCAGACTCCAGCACAGAGCCTGCTTGGGATTCTCTCTGCCCCTCCACCATTCGTGCTCTCTCTCTCTCTCTCTCAAAAATAAACAAAAAAAAAAAAAAAAAAAAAAGAGGGGCATCTGTGTGGCTCAGTTAGGCATCCAACTTCAGCTCAGGTCATGATCTCGTGATTCGTGAGTTGGAGCCCCTAGTCGGGCGGGCTCTGTGCTGACAGCTCAGAGCCTGCAGCTTGCTTCAGATTCTGGGTCTCCCTCTCTCTCTGTCCCTACCCTGCTCACACTCTGTCTGTCTCTCTCAAAAATAAATAAACATTAAAAAAATAAAATAAAAAGAAAAGAAAAATGTTTATTTTGGAGAAAGAGAGAGAGAGAGAGAGAGAGAGAGAGAGAGAGAGAGAGAGAGCGCACCTGCATGCAAGCTGGGGAAGGACAGAGAGACAGGGAGACAGAGGATCAGAAGCAGGCTCTGCGCTGACAGCAGAGAGCCCAATGTGGTAAGGCTTAACTCACCAATCATGAGATCATGACCTGAGCCAAAGTTGGACACTTAATCAACTGAGCCACTCAAGAGACCCTGAGGCAAATTTTAAATCCAGTTGTGTAATAAAGAGATGTAATCCTACAAATAACAGCTAAAAACACTGTTCTAAGAACCCTGAGTGTAATAACTCCTTTAACTCTCACCATTATTTTGCCATATCATATTCTGTGTGGCTCATACTCAACGTTTATATAATCATACAAAGGAAATTTTTTGTATAAGAACATCAAAAGAATAGAAAAGGCTATGAGAGAAACTACTCATTTAACATTATAGAAAAAAAGTCTAAAACTGATGACCAAACACAGCAATATTTTACTTAGAAATATAAAGAAACAACTAAGAGTTAAGAAGCAGTTGCCTCTAAGAAAGGTAGAGGAAACGGATTTAAAAAAAAAAAAAAAACCTATCTTTTTGGAATTTTATAACTAGAGCTTGATGTTTCACACTCTTAGAAAGTAGCATTTTCATTAAAAATAAATAAATAAGTAAATAAATAATAACTACTAAGTGAAAAGGTGCTCTAATACCAAGTAAACTACAGGGTTTTTTCACAGAACTACCTTGGAGCCTTTTATATGTTAAGACACACTTCATAGTTTTTTCCTAACATTAAACCACCAAGAACTCTCCACTTCCTCCCCCTGAATCAGCTCAAGAAACTGCACTTTGGGGGCACTTGAGTGGCTCACTCCATTGAGCATCCAACTCCGGCTCAGGTCATGATCTCACAGTTTCTGAGTTCAAGCCCCATATTGGGCTCTCTGCTGTCCGTGCAGAGCCTGCAAATCCTCTATCCGAGGTTCTCTCTCTGCACCTCCCCAACTCATGCTCTCTCTCTGAAAAATAACCACTTGAAAAAAAAAAAAAAAACTACAATGTTAAGGCAGTGGTTCTCAAATGTAATCAAGTCCATAGACCAATGCCAATCTATAGCAAAGTAAGAAAACCAAGGACAATGTATTGAGTTTTAATAGAGTTAAAATTAATCAACTTAAGCCATTCTGTGTTTTGAGAGCATGCCATTCTTACAGTCTTAATACCTTTCTTTAGTGAAATGAAGGTAGTAACTGGCAATTTTTTAAAACATTCTTTCTTTCCAGAATAAAAAGCTGGCAACCCTATGTCAGTCCACTATCCCCATTCTGCCAATAACAGCCAATGATTCATGAAAGTCAAATCAGAGAATCTTTGGAAAAACCTTATTGGAATGATAGGCAAAAAAAAAAAAAAAAAAATCCTCTGAGGGAAGAAGTCACCACAGAAATAGAAAGATAACCCAGAAAAAAGAGTGTCATAAAAAAACAAGGAAAGGCAATTAAGAAAAAGGAGGTAGAAATACATAAAATGTACCTAATAGGTTAAGTAAAACGAGTAATAAGAACTGTTTACTGAAGTTAATAATTCCAAAGTCATCTATGAACAGAGTTCAAATGCCAGACCACATGGCATTTAGAAGAAAAGACTAATAGGCTGAGTTTAACTTACTTTTTCTAAAATTTTAGCTCCTCAAAGAAGTCAAAGGAGGTTTTAGAGTTGCAAAAATCTGACATTAATACAATACTGTTGGTTATAAGAATGAAGAAGTTGTTGAAACTAATGAAAAATAACCCAGCCATAAACATTCATAATCTAAAAAACCTACTCTTACTTGCATACACTGATGATTAAGTCTGAATCTTCTGTGTAAAACATATTAATGGCAGAATCAAACAATCTTTTAGAAGTTTATTACCTAAGTAACTCCATGTTAACAAATGGGATTTGCATTTCAAATTACAACTGGAAGAAAATACTTTGCTTTTCACTAGATCTCTAAAACTTTTCATAATGTCTGACACAAAGTAGGTACTTAATTATTCTTTTTTTTTTTTATTTTTTTTTTTAAATTTTTTTTTTTTTTTTTCAACGTTTATTTATTTTTGGGACAGAGAAAGACAGAGCATGAACGGGCGAGGGGCAGAGAGAGAGGGAGACACAGAATCAGAAACAGGCTCCAGGCTCTGAGCCATCAGCCCAGAGCCCGACGCGGGGCTCGAACTCACGGACCGCGAGATCGTGACCTGGCTGAAGTCGGACGCCCAACCGACTGCGCCACCCAGGCGCCCCGGTACTTAATTATTCTTGAATAAATCAATGAAATCCTGTATTTCCATCAAGCAAAATGAATAAAGATGCTATGAGTCCTATGGGTGCACATATTCTGCTACACACAGCTCCAAATTTGTTCATGTATTTAAATGCAGAAATAAAAAGCCAAAAAGTCTTCTAAAATTGTACTGAATTTCATTTCACTTGAAGATTGAAACTAAAAGCAGAGGCAAACAAGCAGAGTCTCCACCCATACCTCAAGTTCAGCCTGAGACCTCTAGAATTAAAAGCAGTTTAGCCACCTAACAGGTCAGGTAATGACTAAGATGTTTAGTTTCAGTAAGTGTAGCTTTAGCTCTTTTCACAAAATTATATAAAACATCTTAAAACTTAGTACAAAATATCATCTTTATAGAACATTTCTGTATATTTAGGCCTTTGCAACAAGTATACAGTATTTTTGTGATCACAAAGATTTTTATGAACTATAAAAAAAGAGTAACTTTTTAAAAACTGTAAATGACACTGCTGAATATAACATATCAAGTATTTTCAGAATGGCAAAGAATACCAAGCATTTAGAGATGGTATTAGATTTCTGGAATGTGCTGGATTAAAAAGATGACTGGTTAATAAATAAGCCTTTTCAACACAATATCCAGTCATCTAACCTTATTGTGCAAATGGAAAATAGAATGTCTCCACAATGACAATTTAATACTAGCTAATAATGTAAGTTTGTAGATTCCTGATGATATATTAGTTGTGAGAGGACTAGTTATCTTGCATATACAATAGATAGCAAAATAACTACAGATTTAAAATACCAAAAACTAACAATGCTAATAATATACATAAAAACCATAGATAACTGCCCAAGTATTCTCATCTAGAACTGGTTAAGGTTGATTACAATACACAAATGGCACTACACTAACAATTCAGGAGAAAATGAACTGAATGGAAAGTTCAGAATTTTATTATAATCCTACAAAGTATGGGGCACCTGGGTGGCTTAGTCAATTAAGTGTCTGACTTCAGCTCAGGTCATGATCTCGCAGTTTGTGAGTTCGAGCCCCCCATGGCATGGGGCTCTGTGCTGACAACTTGGAGTCTAGAGCCTGCTTCGGATTCTGTTCTCCCTCTCTCTCTGCCCCTCCCCCACCCACTTTCTGTCTGTCTCTCTCAAAAATAAACATCAAAAAAAATGTTTTTTGAATAATCCTGCAGAATTTGGTACTTAAGACCAGGGAGGAAGAAATAATAAAACTGAGGTATCCTTACTTACTATGACAATGGGCACTAACATTGCCCCATTCCAATTTCTAAAAGTATGAACTGGATCTTGGGCAGTAGAGTTGACACATTAAAAGGGCTTAAAAACTTCACCTTACTATAGTGTTTAACTTTCTAAACAGCATTCCTATCTCATTTTCTCCTAATAACAATGTGAGAAGATAGGAAGGAGAGAATACTATTCCCTTTAATAAATAAGATAGTAACTGAGAAGTAAAATCATTGTCTTGAAGTTCTAAAACAAGTCAGGAAATCCTGGATTACATCCCAAAACTCTTTACTCTTAACATATGGTAAACTCTAGCAGGCCACATTGTCTTTTAGACAAAGTTATTCTTGGTATTTGTTATTTGGGATCTCAATTATTAACCAGTCATAAAATACAGTGGTAAGGCCAAAAATATTTTCAGACTTAACTAGTGGTAAAAGGAGATTCATTGCCACTATCAAGCCTCTCGTCCATAGTATATTTAGCTACAAGGTTTTTTACAGGCCTAGTTTAAGTCTACCAGTAATAAAATGCATTTCTAGAGATGGTTCAACTTGGTTAACTGTCCTAGGAATAGCTGGCTGCCCCTGATTTTGACACAAAAATTCAAGGACCACTGTCTCTAGCTTACTTTTTCAAAGCTCTGAATTTAAGTCTCATACAGATAAATATAAAAGGACTCAATAAATACCTCAAACACCAACAAAACTAAAACATTTGAGGTATTTACTAGGCTGGACATGGCTGGAGCTAGAGAGGATAATGCTAAGCAAATACGTCAATCAGAGAAAGACAAATACCATATTTCATTCATATGTAGAATTTAAGAAACAAACGAGCAAAGTAAAGGAGAGAGAGAGAGAGAGAGAGAGAGAGAGAGAGAGAGAGAGAAACCAAGAAACTACTGAGAACAAAATGATGGTTACCAGAGGGGAGGTGGGCAGGGGAATGGGCTAAATAGGTGAAGGGGTTAAGGTGTGCACTTGTCTGGTGACAAACACTGGGTAATGTACAGAACTACTGAATCACCATATTATATACCTGACACTAATATAATACTGTATGTTAACTATACTGGAATTAATATAAAAGCTTAAGAGTAAAATTTTTTAATTAAAAATAAATTTTCCGTAATGAATTTTTTAAAATATTACTTACTAGGCTGAAAAAGCTACAAATAAAGCATAAATAAAGTTAGTTTCTTCCTCTGGTAGGAGTTATTACATATTTCTATCTCAAGATCTAGTCATACAAAGCTTTCAGTTCTTCAAAAACCAAGACCTTTCCCACCCAAGACATCCATACATACTGTACCTAGTACAAAACTGCCCTCCCCACTTCGCCATTCTTTGCATAGCTGATTCTTCTAAGTAACTCTATCAAAGTAGCTGCACTTTACAGTATTCTCTGACAGAACTTTTGTTCTTTAAAGCACTTATAACCTTTGTTACCCATTCTTAATTTTGAAAATTTCCAAATATAATTAAAAGAAATAACCATCCGGGTGCCTCAGCTGGTTAAGCATCCGATGTTGGCTCAGGTCACAATCTCAAGGTTCATGAGTTCGATCCCTGCATTGGGCTCCGTGCTGACAGTGCAGAGCCTGCTGGGGATTCTCTCTTCCCTTCTCTCTGCCCCTCCCCCCACCAAAACAAGTAAATAAACCTAAAAAAGAAAAGAACTGTCAACATACTCTTCACCTAGATTCACCAATTAGTGTTTCACAATTCTCTCCCCCTCCCCCATGCACACATTTCTTGCTGATCCATTTGAAAGATACAGACATCATGGCACTCCACCTGTAAGTATCAGCATATACCCACTCAGAAAAATAAACTTTCTCCTGTACAGCCACAAGATTATTATCATACCAAGCAAATTTAACATTAATATTAGTGCCTAATAATATATAGTCCAAATTCTCTATTTGAAACAAAAATGTTCTTCAAAGTTTTTCAAAATCTAGAATCCTTTCATAATTCACACACTGCATTTGTCATGTTCCTTCTGTCTCCTTTAATCTCAACTGTATCCTTATTTTAAGAGGATATTTTTTGAAGTCAACCGTCTTGACTTCCAAGCTGAATGGTACATGCTACACATTCTGAATCTGCCTTATTGTTTCCTCATGATTAAAGTCAGATTAAACAATTCTAGCAAAAACACTATACAGGTGATGCTGTGTTTACTTGTTTTGCGTTGTGGGTGTGTGATTCCTCCAAAATACCACATGCAAGGGCAGTATAAATGGCTATGTTATTCAACAATGTATTTCTAGCATCTAAGACTATGTCCCACATAGGAGGTCCTCCGTAATACTTGTTGAATAAGAAAACGAATTCTCCATAACATATAGTACCAATATTTTCTTCAAGATGGGTAACCAATTGATATTTATTATTGATTTTAACTTATGATTAAGAGATAATGCTGTCAGGATCCAAAACTATACTATGAAATTGTTTTGAAATTTAGTATGAATGTATTTTCAGAACTGGGTAAGTGCTTTTTTGTTTTGTTTCAAGTTTTCCTTTAAATTCTAGATAGTTAACACAGAGTGTAATATTAGTTTCAGGAGTAGAATTTAGTGATTCATCATTTACATATAACACCCAGTGCTCATTACAATGCCCTCCTCAATACCTAGCACGCATTTAGCCCATCCCCCAAACCCACCTCCCCTTCAGGAACTCTCAGTTTGTTCTCCATAGTTAAGAGTCTGTTTTACAGTTTGCCTCTTTTTTTTTCTCCCACATTCATCTATTTTGTTTCTTAAATTCCACATGACTGAAATCATGTTATTTGTCTTTCTCCAACTTGCTTTGCTTAACATAATATATTCTAGCTCCATTCATGTTGTTGCAAATGGCAAGAATTCATTTTATGTTTGTTTATTTATTTCTATTGATAGAGAGGGAGAATGGAGGAGGGTCAGAGACAAAGGGGAGAGAGAATCACAACCAGGTTGCAAGCTGTCAGTACAGAGCCCAACTCAAGGCTCAATCTCACCAAATATAACCAGAGCCAAAATCAAGAGTCAGACGCTTAACCAAATAAACCACCCAGGTATCCCAAGATTTCATTCTTTTTGATAGCTGAGTAACATTCTATTGTATATATGTACCACATCTTCTTTATCCATTCATCAGTCAGCGGACATTTGGACTGTTTCCTTTATTTGACTATTGTTGAGAATGCTGCTATAAAGATTGGGGTATTTGTGCCCTTCAAATCAGTATTTTTGAATCCCCTGGGCAAATACCTAGTAGTTCAACTGCTGGATCATAGAGTAGCTCTTTTTATAACTTGAGGAACCTCCACACTGTTTTCCTGAGTGGCTGCACCAGTTTCCATTCCCAGCAGTGCAAGAGGGTTCCTCTTTCTCCACATCCTCTCCAACACCTGTTGTTTCCTGTGTTGTTTATTTTAGCCATTCTGACAGGTGTGAGGTGATGTCTTATTGTGGTTTTGATCTTTATTTTTATTTCCCTGATGATGAATGATGTTGAGCATCTTTTCATGTGTCTGTTAGTCATCTGGATGTCTTCTTTGGAAAAATGTCTATTCATGTCTTCTACCCATTTCTTAACTGGATTATTTCTTTTTGGGTGTTGAGTCTGGTAAGTTCTTTATAGATTTTGGATACTACCCCTTTATCAGATAAGTCATTTGCAAATTATCTTCTCCCATTCCAAAGGTTGCATTTTAGTTTTGTTGACTGCTTCTATTAGGTAAGCGCTCTTAACCAGAGGTGCATAAAACATTATCTTTCTAATGGAGAATTTGTGACTTGCTATCAAAAAGCCGTCAGGGGCGCCTGCGTGGCTCAGGTCATGATCTCCCAGTTTTTGAGTTCTAGCCCTGTCATTGGGCTCTGTGCTGACAGCTCAGAGCCTGGAGCTTGCTTCAGATTCTGTGTCTTTCTCTCTCTCTACCCCTCCCCTGCTCATGCTCTGTCTCTCTCAAAAATAAACAAACATTAAAAAAAAAAAAAAAAGTCTTCAGTCAATAAAGGCATTCAACCACTCATAAAGGAATCTTAATGTTGAGGACAGGAGGAAATGACACACTCTCTTCACAGTGAAAATTGGTGTATTTTGTTTCTATATGTTTAAAGCATCTTAGTACTAGAAAACTCATTCTAAAAATATTTTTTTTAACATTTATTTTTTAAGAGACAGAGTATGAGCAGTAGAGGGGCAGAGAGAGAGGGAGTCACAGATTTGGAAGCAAGCTCCAGGCTCTGAGCGGTCAGCAAAGAACCCAACGCGGGGGCTCAAACTCACAAACGCAAGATCATGACCTGAGCTGGTTGGATGCTTAACCGACTGAGCCACCCAGGTGCCCCTAGAAAACTCATTCTAAAACAAAACAAAACAAAACCTCTCCAGGAATAGTAAAGTTGTACACATCAGTCACTCCTCAAAGAGCTGGAAGTTCAAAATAATTAAGACCTAATCTCCTGGTCTCTGGGAACTTGAAATCAGGAGAAAGTAGACACAAAATTTTCAAAAAGCTTAAGTGTTAATACCTAGACATACATGCAAAGTTATGATATGCATGATAAAACGTTTTCTTAAAATCAATCACTTTTGTTATATACAAACCTTCAGAAAGACAAACTTGGTGGAAGATCTATTGGGGCACTCAACTTCTTCACTCACAAGGTAGGGTCTCATTTCAGAAAAGACAGAAGCTATAGAAACATGAAATTCCTCATCTTTCTCCCCACTCCTGCTTCCCCTAAACCTATCCACAAAAGCATGTACCTAATTTGCTCCTGTAAAGAAGACATGCCTCTTCTTTCCAGTACTGGAGAGAAATCTCACTTCAAGAATCTCACATTATCAATTACTGTATCTCCCTTCCTTTATTTTTTTTCTTTAATTTTAAATCTTAACTTTCCTTGATGCAAACCTGCCATAACCAAAATCAAATTAAAAACAAAAACAACGGTTCTTACAAATTAATTTTTCTCATCCATTCACCAATAAACTTAAAAAAGCACATTCCATTAAATCCATTACAAGTTGACTATCCTGATTAGTGTTAACAACTGCATCAAAGACCTCCAAATGACCAAATAAAGACAATACTCTAGTTTTAGTATTCACTGTACCCAATCTTTGTGTAATAACTAATGGTCATGACCTTTTACTCGAAATTCACTTCCTCTGGTTTCTGTGATAGCTATTCACCTGTAATTACTTCTCCCAGCTCTCTGATGTTTCCGTACTGACTCTTCCTCTGCCAACCCTCTAAATGCTGGAGTTGTCTAGGGATCCCTCCTCTTGTCCTACATGTTCTGCTTGTCTTAAACACTCATGTTCTCCTAATGTTCAGTTAATTTTTATATGTTAACAATTTCTAAATCTCCAGCCCCATCCTATTTCACAAGCTTCAGACCCTGATAGCCAACTGCCCACTAAACATCTCAATCTGGATTCCCCCAGCACCTTTAACTTAACAAAACTGACATTTTCTTCAAATTCCTTCCCTTTTTCTAGTTAATGCCACTACTAAATTAATGCCATTACTGTCTGACCCGCTCTTAATCCAGAAATGTAATCCTTGATTCCTCCCTTTTCCCTGACCTTCCAAATACTCACCAATTCCTGCTAATTAAATCTTAAAGATTACCTCTCAAACATCTCCACTGCCTTATTTCAGATCATTATCAGCTCTTGCCTGCACTATTACCATATAGTCTCCTAACTGATGTTCTTGCCACTGACCACATCCTTTAAATAATGCACTTTCAGTTTGCACTATGGAAAATGTGTTTTAATCACGCCTTTGCTTAAATAGCTCCAATTGGTTGGTCCTACTACTTAGACAAGTCATTAACTAAAGGATAATTTTCACATTTTTAACTCTATGAAATGTAGATCTGTATTATAATTGGTGGTATCTTAAAAGCACCAACTAGCCAAGCAGCAGGAGCAAAGTACTCATTACTACACTAAAAGCACCAGCATCAAAATTTAGAAAATGGGTGCTGGAGCCAATGGGAGGAAATATTTATGAAACTACTGAGGGGGCGCCTGGGTAGCTCAGTCGGACGAGCGTCCGACTTCAGCTCAGGTCATGATCTCACCATTCATGAGTTCAAGCCCTGCGTCGGGCTCTGTGCTGACAGCTCGAGCCTGAAGCCTGCCTCAGATTCTGTGTCTCCCTCTCTCTTCCCCTTCCCCATTCATGCTCCGTCTCTGTCTCTCAAGGATGAATAAACGCTAAAAAAATTAAAAAATAAAAACTTCCCCTCTTTTTTGAAAAGAAAAGAAAAGAAAAGAAAAGAAAAGAAAAGAAAAGAAAAGAAAAGAAAAGAAAATACTGAGGCATCTTTTATTCCTACAGAAACCATGGGGTACCTGGGTGGCTCAGTTGGTTGGGCATCTGACTTCGCCTCAGGTCATGATCTTGTGGTTTGGAAGTTTAAGCACCACGTTGGGCTCACTGCTGTCAGCAAAGAACCTGCTTCAGACCTTCTGTCCCCCTCTGCCCCTCCCCCACTTGTGCTCTCTCTCAAAAATAAATAAAAATTTTTAAAAAAAATGTTTATTCCTACAGAAACCAAATGATTGTCAAGAGAAAGTGAAGTACACAGTAAATGAGACATGTTCATCTGGTTTCCCACAGTGAGAATCGAGGGTAGACCTGCTGTAGTTAACTATAAATCTGCAATAGAGCCCAGCACCAATTTTTATACAATTACTTTAATTCCCACATAGATTAGGTCAAGAAATACTGTCACCAATACTCACGAAGACAGAAAATTGACACCATGAGGAAACTGTGCTACAAAACTGAAAAAGTGATTCAGAATCCACACACACGCGAAACTCTACTAGAAAATCAGCAAAGCTGCTGAATACAAATTAATATACGACAATCAACTGCATTTCTAAATACTACCAATGAATAATCTGAAAATAAAATTAAGAAAAAAATTCATTTGCAATATCACCAAAAAAGAACAAAATACTTAGGAATGAATTTAACAACAACAAAAAAAGTAAACATTGTACAATGAAAATTACGTAACAAAGAGTAAGCAATTAAATACAACCTATGTAATTGGAAAAACGTCTCAGGTTTCTGGATGTTAAACATTGTTAAGATGGCAAAATTTCCCAAATCAATCTATAGATTCATTATAGTATCTGTCAAAATCGCAGCTGCCTTTTTTTTTTTGCAAAAACTGACAGATTGCTCCTAAAATTCATACAGAAAAACAAGAAACCCAGAATACACAAATAACCTTAAAAAAGAAGAAAACCAAAGGACTCAGACTTCCCTGTTTCAAAAGTTAATACAAAGTAACAGTAATCAAGACATGATGCAGGTGTAAAGGACACATAAAAGGAATAAAACTGAAAATCCGGAAACAAATCCTTACATTTATGTTCAACTGACCTTTAAAAAGACTGTCAAAACAGTTCAATAGGAAAGAAAAGTCTTTTTAACAAATGGTTCAGAGAAATTGGTATTCACATCTAAAAAAAACTAAAAAATGAAGCTGGACACCTACCTCACATACAAAAAATGAAATGGATCACAAACTAAATATAAGAGCTAAAACTATATAATTCTTAGAAAAATACACAGGAGTAAAAAAAAAAAAAAAGAAAAAAGAAAAAAAGAAAAATACACAGGAGTAAATCTGTCACTCTGCGTTAGGCAACATTTTCTTAAGTATGACATAAAAGGCACAAGCAAAACAAGAAAAAGAGATATACAAGACTTCATCAGAATTAAAGATATTTGTGTTTCAAAGGACATCATCAAGTGAAAGAACAACCTAAAAGAGCAGGAGAAATTGCAAATAACACACTCAAAAAGGGACTTATCACCATGACACATAAAGAACGCTTACAACTCAATAATGAAAACATAAATAATCCAATTTTTTTTATTTTTTGAGAGAGAGATGGTGAAAGGGGGACAGAGGATTGGAAGCAGGATCTGCGTTGGCAGCAGAGAGCCCAATGTGGGGCTGGAACTCATGTATCATGAGATCATGACCTGAGTTGGTCCAACACTCAACCAACTGAGCCACCCAGGAGCCCCAATAACCCAATTTTTTAAATAGGCAAAGATCTTAATCAACAGTTCTCCAAAGAAGGTGTACAAAAGGCCAATTACTACATGGAAAAGATGCTCAACATCATTAGTCATCAGGGTAATGAATATCAAAACCACAATGAGGTACCACTGCATACCCTAGGATGGTTATAAGCAAAGAGACAGACAAGTAAGGATGTAGAAAAACTAGAACCTTCATAGTTGTTGGTGAAACTGTAAAAGGGTGCAGGCAGGCTCTTTGAAAAAATCTGGCAATTTCTCAAAATGTTAAAACACGGAGGTGTCATGTGACCAGCGATTCCACTCCTAGATTTGTATCCAAAACAAATGGAAACACATGTCCACACAAACCCTGTAAATGAACATTCAAAGCAGCACTATTTATAACAGCCAAAAAGTAGAAACAACCCAAATGTCCATCAACTGACGGATGGATTAACAAAATGAATATATGTCCATACAATGAAATATATTTTGGCCATGAAAAAAGAATGAAATACTGATACATGCTGCAACATGGATATAGATGAAAACATTGTGTTAAGTGAAAGAAGCCAGACACAAAAGGCCACATATTATATGATTCTGTTTATGTGAAATGTCCAGGACTGGCAAAATATAACCAGGAAGTAGTGGTTGCCAGGGACTGGAGGGAGAGAAGGGGGAAATGGGGAATGAATGCTAAGTGGTATGAAATTTCTTAGGGGGTAAAAAAATGTTCTAAAATTAGACAGTAGTGATGATTACATATTCGGGGGGGGGGAGTAATCATTAAATTGTATACCTTAAAAGGGTGAATTATAATGGCATATGAAATACCTCAATAAAACTTTTTTTTTAGTGACTCAAAAGAAGACTTTTAACAAGAAGTCATCTTAAGAATACCTTAACCCAATGTATTTCAATTATACTTTCCTTTTTATGTTCCCTTTTTATAAGAATGACATATTAAAAAGCTGCCTTATAAGTGGCATAAAATAAAAACTTTACATGGTAAGTAGTGTTCCACTCTAATTAGCAGGGTTCTTTATTTCTTAGTAATACAACAAATAGTATATCTTGCAACTGATGGCATCTGTATTTGATATGATATAGTGTTTCCCATAAAGCTGTAATGAGTACCTTGGCAGGAAATGTTTTTCATTTTACGTAATTATTTTAATGTAAATATTAAGAATATATTCAACCCTAAACGGGTTACTGCTTAGAATGAAGCTAAGTGCATTAAAGTTAACACATATTTGGGGCGCCTGGGTGGCGCAGTTGGTTAAGCGTCCGACTTCAGCCAGGTCACGATCTCACGGTCCGTGAGTTCGAGCCCCGCGTCACGCTCTGGGCTGATGGCTCAGAGCCTAGAGCCTGTTTCCGATTCTGTGTCTCCCTCTCTCTCTGCCCCTCCCCCGTTCATGCTCTGTCTCTCTCTGTTCCAAAAATAAATAAAAAACGTTGAAAAAAAAATTAAAAAAAAAAAGTTAACACATATTAAAAAAATAAATAACAGAGATGATAATAACCCAATATGGCAAGGAATAATGTTGGCAACAAAATTACTTAAGTTAGGAAATATATAGGTCAAGAATATAATCTAAAACCCTTCAAAATATGAAATGCTTTCACAAGCTAACCTCTCTCATACAATCTCATTCTCACTCCCCAATACTCCAATCACAATTAATTATTTCTCATTATTCCTGAAGGATGAGGTCGTCGAGAAACAGACCATAAAGGGCTTTATCTGTAATGGCTGGAATTTATAAGCAAGTACTTCTCAATCTTTTTTTCCACTTTGGCCCCAACCTCCTAAAAATCTCCATTAATAACAGCAACTTAACAGGGCATTAGTTCTCTTTGGTTTTGTTGCGGCAGTTTTAGTAGATTCCACATGTGAGATCATACAGTATTTGTTGCTCTGTCCGACTTACTTCACCTAGCATGATGCTTTCAAGATCCATCCATGTTACTGCAAATGGTAAGATTTCATTCTTTTTATGGCTAAATAACATTGCTCTGTACACTTATACCACATTTCTTTATCCACTGACCCATCAGTGAACAACTAGGTTGTTTCCCTATGTTGGGTATTGCAAAAAATGCTGTAATGAACATGTGGATGCACATATTTTTTTTGAGTTAAGTGTTTTCCGTTTCTTTAAATAAATACCCAGAAGTGGAATTGCTGGATCATTTGGTAGTTCTATGTTTAATTTTTTGAGGAACTCCATACTGTTTTCCATGGTAAGTGAACCAATTTACATTTCCATCAACGGTACACAAAGGTTCCCTTTCCCCCCACACCCTCGCCAACATTTGTTATTTCTTGTCTTTGATAACAGCCATTGCAAAAGGTGTGAGGAAAAATTACTTTTAATTAATAATAATAAAAGAAAACTTCCCAAGGCCAAAAGGAAATAGGAATCTTCAAAACAACTATATTTCCAAAATATTGATTTTTAAAAACCTTAAATTCACAGGAAATTGCATAACACTAAAAACAGAAGAGCACAAGCTTCCAAAGAGAAAATTCAAGTTACCTACAAAAAATCAGACTTATGGAGCACCTGGGTGGCTCAGCAGGTTAAGCATCTGACTTCAGCTAGGGTCATGATCTCACAGTTCAAGAGTTCAAGCCCCACATTGGGCTTTGCGTTGACAGCACAGAACCTGCTTTAGATCCTCTGTCTCCCTCTCTCTGCACCCCCCTCAAAAATAACAAACATTAAAAAAAAAAAACACGAGACTTATAATTCTATGACTTCTTAAAAGCAACACTGGATTCTAGAAGACAATGGAGTAATGACTCAAAATTGTGAAACACTTCATGCAAACTAGAATCCTATACCAACCAAATTAAATTTTTAAAAAGGAAAGCATTTAAAATAAGTTTTAAGATGTCAAGCCAAAACTTGAGGGTTTGGCTCTAGCAAAATGACGAAGTACCCTCTAAGAAAGTAAAAAACATGGGATGCAGGAAACAGTGTATCCAACACAAGAGATTAACATAGGGAAGTCCTAGATGACAGCTATGGAAAAGACCTAGAGAGCAACCAATCTGGATTGAAAGGAGAAAGAAGACTCCCAGAGAGAGATGTCTGAGGGAAAAGAAGGATTTAACAAAACTAGACAGTATAAGACAGTAGAAAAATGTATAGACGAGACAAAAGCAGAGATAAAGTATTACAAGAAAGCAACTGCAATCATGGTACTATCTGGCTCTGTAATATACTACTTGGAGAATAATATTAACTTGGTCAAAATAATAAAAAAGCTATTTATTAATTTTCAACCTTTAGAAACAACCTATAAACAAAGCATGGAAAATTACAGTTAAGAATTTTAAGGGGCACCTGGGTGGCTCAGTAAAGCATCCAACTCTTGATTTTGGCTCAGGTCATGATCTCACAGTTTTTTAGTTCGAGACTTGCATCGGGCTCTGTGCTGGCAACAGGGAGCCTGCTTCAGATTCTGTCTCCCTCTCTGCCCTTCCACCACTGTCTCTCAAAATGTTAAAAAAAAAAAAAAAAAAAAAAAAAAAAAAAAGAACAGAATATTAAAAGTTATCAAATTTTAAAATATACAAGCAAAGTACAGATGACAAAAATTGAGAGATGGAAGGAGGAAGAGAAATGAAGGCAAAGGCAGGGACTTTAATACTCACCTTATAAAGGGGAGAAATAAAATCTAGAGTTGATGGAATAAGAAAAAAACCCTAAGTTTAAAGTTATAAAAGTAACCAATAGAAAAGCCAAAAATTGGAAAGGGGAAAAGAGATATAGGCATATTTAACAGAATCTTTATCACAGCAAGAAAGCCTTTACACGGCAAGATGTCTAAAATGAATAACAGTGGTGTAAAGGTATGATTTAATATTATAGAGGTAATGACCAGAACAAAGGAACATAACACTTAAAAATTAAAGTACAGGTGCCTGGGTGCTCAGTCGGTTAGGCACCTACTCTTGATTTCAGCTCAGAGCTTGGATCTTGCCATTTGTGGGATTGAGCCCCAAGTCGGGCTCCACACTGATAGCATGGAGCCTGCTTGGGATTTTCTCTCTTCCTCACTCTCTCTCTACCTCTCCACCACTCACACTCTGTCCCTCTCTCTCAAAATAAACAAATAAAATTTTTTAAAAAATTAAAGTAATGACTCTTTCTCAAAGCAGGACTCAGGAGGCCTGAAGTCTAGCTGTTCCTTTTAAGCCATTCCCCTTCTGTATTCTTCGGTATTTTTAGTCAAATACATGCATTATTAAAGGAAATTTTCAAGTGTTTAACATAAATTAAAACTACCATTAGAAATAATGGTCCTTCTCTCTCTCTGACCTTCCCCCCCGCTTGTGTGTGTGTGCACGTATGTGTGCGTGTATGTTCTCTCTCTCTCAAAATAAATTTTAAAAAAAGAAAGAAGACAATTAAACAGGCATTTTTGGTAGCTGTCTGGGTGACACAGATCACCTTTCAAATTTTAATATTTAAATTTTCTACAGAGTGTATGTATATAAAAAAATACATCTTATTGATAAAGCTGTGAATGGGAGCCTAGTAAGTTGAAACTTTTCTCAAAAGTGATGTCAGTGTCATCTGATGTGACGACAGATTCATTTATAATTAAGTTGGTAGATGTGAAGATAGAACTGGAAGCAGTTCATGTCTGAGAGACACAAATTTTTTCTATGAAGAGACAAAAAATCTGCTTAAGAAGAGGCCAGGAATGCTAAACATCATGTAATGCATCAAACAATCCTAACTCCCTAAAGAAACAGTAGACTACAGTAGCAATCTAAAGGTATGGTCCCTGGGAATCTACAAAGTCTACAAGGTCAAGCTAGTTTTAAAATAATATTAAGAAATTTTATTTGCCTTTTTCACCCTCATTCTCCCCATAAGTTTAGAGTGGGATTTTCCAGAAACTAAATAATATCTGATGATTTCACTCTAAAGACTAAAGGTATGTGAACATGTGTATTCTTGTTTTTATATTTTCTCAGTTTCAATTTCTAATACAGCAAATATTGAGAGAGATAACCCACATAAAAGTTCTTGGGATCCTCAATAGTTAAGAATGTAAAGGGGTCCTGAGTCCAGAAAGTTTGAGAATCACTGCACCAGGACATACTGTAGGACAAACCTAAACATTTTTTTAAGTTTATTTATTTTTGAGAAAGAGAGACGAGCCTGAGAGAGCAGGGGAAGGGCAGAGAGAGGGAGACAGAGGATCTAGAGAGCCCAACACGGGGCTCCACTCTAACTCACGAACCACAACATGACCTGAACCCAAGTCAGATGCTTCACTGACTAAGCCACTCAGGCAGCCCCTAAACATTTTTTAATATTTGCAAATAGCCACTTTTGTTTGCTCCTCTCTAACGAGCAGCAATAAAACTCTTAAAACTAAAACTTCAAATAGCTTCATATTCTTCAGCCTGTTTTTGAGAAACAAAAATCTAAAAGATGGATTTAGACAACTGTCAAAAGTGGAAAAGATTATGAAACTTAGAGAAAAATAGAAAAAGGGAAACTCAACTGTGAGAAGGATTCCATCCTCCCTAACAATTCTCATCATTAACCTAAGGGAAAAACACTGCCCATTAACTTTGATTACAATCTAGAATCCTTATTTTAGTTTTATAAAGCACCTGAAAAGTCATCTACTTTCAAGATAATGAAAAAAATCCCTCTTTATAACATCCCTAAAATGATCATCTAGCCTCTTTTTAAACACTTCCCTGAACAGAGAATTTTTCTCTCACAACACCTAAATGCAATTTTTTATTTTATTTTATTTTAATTAACATCCAAATTAGTTAGCATATAGTACAACAATGATTTCAGAAGTAGATTCCTTAGTGCCCCTTACCCATTTAGCTCATCCCCTCCCACAACCCCTCCAGCAACCCTGTTTGTTCTCCATATTTGAGTCTCTTCTGTTTTGTCCCCCTCCCTGTTTTTGTATTATTTTTGTTTCCCTTCCCTTACGTTCATCTGTTTTGTCTCTTAAAGTCCTCATGAGTGAAGTCATATGATTTTTGTCTTTCTCTGACTAATTTCACTTGGCATAATACCCTCCAGTTCCATCCACATAGTCGCAAATGGCAAGATTTCATTCTTTTTGATTGCCAAGTAATACTCCATTATATATACATATACAACATCTTTATCCATTCATCCATCGATGGACATTTGGGCTCTTTCCATACTTTGGCTATTGTTGATAGTGCTGCTATAAACATGCAGGTGCATGTGTCCCTTTGAGACAGCACACCTGTATCCCTTGGATAAATGCCTAGTAGTGCAATTGCTGGGTCGTAGGGTAGTTCTTTTTTAGTTTTTTGAGGAACCTCCATACTGTTTTCCAGCCTAAATGCAATTTTATACAACCTGTAACAGTTCACAAGTTCCCCAGACTACAAAGTTCCACTAACTACTTTATTAGCCACCAATTTAAAATATCTTAAGAGTGTGATGAAAACAGTACTAAAATATTTCTCTTTTTCATTTCAAGTATGAAAAATATGCCTATTATTAACTAGTCTTCCCTTTGTACAGCTCTTAGTGATGTCTTAGCAAGAACTGGTAAATTTCTAATCTTGACCCTAGAACAAAATTTAGCATTTCTTAACCCTGGCTACAAAACAAAATCAAGAAAAAAAAATTTTTAAACACAAAAATATACAAAACCCACCCTGAACCTGGAGTTTGGAATCTCTAGGCTATGAGTTCTAAGAAACTGGTTTGGCTGGTTTGGGTTTGGGTTTTTCAGCTCTACAGGTCAATTCTGGTACTTATCAAACATCAATTAGAACTATTAGGACAGATCAGCAATTCATCAAACATCCCAGGGTGTTTTCAGTGCATAGATTCATCATAGGTGGGCGGGTCTCTTGTTCTATGTAACAAACAACTCTCCTGCAAAATTATTTTCAAATAAATATTATACAATTATATTATACCTAGAGTTTATTAAGTATTTTCTTCTTTATTTTCCTTCTTAACCCTGCAGCAATCCTGTGAGCAATACGGGCAAGTAACATCTCCATTTAATAGGTAAAAAAAAAAAAAAAAAAAAAAAAAACTGAAGCTGCTGCAGAGTTACCAGATTAAAAGCATATCCTGGGGCGCCCGAGTGGCTCACTCAGTTAAGCGACCTTGATCTCAACTCAGGTTTTAATCTCAGGGTCATGAGTTGAAGCCCCATATTGGGCTCCGTGCTGGGTGTGAAGCCTACTTTAAAAAAAAAAAAGTATATCCTTATCTTCTGAGTATATATTCAGTACTCTCTCCACTAGACTACTGTCTTCCCATTTCACCAATCCCCCAGCACAACCAAAAAAGTTCTTGAGAGTTTTTTCTGAAATATAAACTTTACTAGCAAGGATGGAGAAAAACCAAAATTCGTATTTGGATTGTTTTCATCACCTGGCTGTCTGAAACCAAACAAATTCAACCCACTCTTGCGATGCATGTCCTGTTCCAATTTTTTCCCCTTATTTTTAACTTAACTTTTTTAGTTTGAGATAACTGTAAATTGACACACAGCTGTGAGAAAAAATACATTCCGTGTAACTTATACCCAGTTTGCCCAAACAATAGCATCTTTAAAAATCTCAGAATACCAGGGGCGCCTGGGTGGCTCAGTCGGTAAGCGTCCGACTTCAGCTCTCACATCATGACCTCGCAGTGAGTTGGAGCCCCGCGTCAGGCTCTGTGCTGACAGCTCAAAGCCTGAAGCCTGCTCCGGATTCTATGTCTCACTCTCTATCTCCTCCTCCCCCACTCGCACTCTGTCTCTCTCTCTCTCTCTCACAAATAAACATTAAAAAAAAAAAACTCAGAATATCAGAACCAAAATATTAACATCAAATCAGTCAAGACACTAGTATTTCCATCATCACAAGGATCCCTCGCATTGCCCTGTTCCCCTAATTTTTAAATTCCTGATCTTAGGCATTATTTGGAAGTATATAATCATTAAGCCCTTACTCAATTTTATCCATTCGAAATACCAGAAATATCTTTGGAAGCCATGAAAAAAAACTTTATCTCACAAAGTACTGGTGGTCAGGATTGTTACAACACAAGATTTTTAGGCTACTACTATAACAATATCCCTTGCAGAATGGAATTTTCAAGGTAAGACCCCAGTTCTAGCTTTATGAAGCAAAATTTTTAAAAAATTTTTAACTGACATGCATACTTCTTTTTAATTTTAATTTTTTTTAACAAACATGAGGGGGGGAGGGGCAGGAAAGGGGAGGGAGAGAAAGAACGAGAGAACGAGAGAAGAGAGAGAGAGAGAGAGAGAGAGAGAGAGAGAGAGAATCATAAGCAGGTGCCACACTCAGTGCAGAGCCCATCACAGGGCTCGATCCCACAACCCTGGGATAAGGACCTGAGCTCAAATCAAGAGTCAGACACTCAACCAACTGAGCCACTCAGGCGCCCCCTGACATGAACACTTAATGATTCCATTTATATGAAGTTCTAGACAAAATAAATCTAAAGTGAAAAAAAATCAGAAATTGTTGGGGCAGAAAATAGCTAAAAAAGACTACATGTGAGATTTCTGGGAAAAAAGAAATATTCTGTACCCTGATAAGGGTATAGTTTACACAGGTATATCCATTTGTCAAAACTATACTGGCATTAGGCAGTATTTTCTTAGATATGACATCAAAAGCACAAGCAAAACAAGAAAAAGGGATAAATTAGATTTCATCAAAACTAAAGACTTCTGTGCTTCAAAGTACACCATCAAGTGAAAGAATAACTCAAAGAAAAGGAGAAAATAATTGCAAATCACACACCCAAAAAGGGACTTATCACCAAAACACAAAAAGAATACCTAGAATTCAGTAGTGAAAACATAAATAATCCAATTTTTTAAATGGGCAAAGGACCTTAATCAACAGTTCTCCAAAGGTGTACAAAAGGCCAATTACTACATGGAAAAGATGCTCAACATCATTAGTCATCAGGGTAATGCATACCAAAACCACAATGAGGTACCACTGCACACACACCAGGATGGTTAGAAGCAAAGAGACAGACAAGTATTGGTAAGGATGTAGAGAAACTGGAACCCTCATAGTTGTTGGTAAAACTGTAAAAGGGTAGAGGCAGGGTCTTTGGAAAACAGCTTGACAATTTCTCAAAATGTTAAACACGGAAGTGTCACGTGACCCAGCAATTCCACCCCTGGATTTGTATCCAAGACAAATGGAAACACATGTCCACACAAAACTTGTAAATGAACATTCAAAGCAGCACTGTGTAGCAGCACTACAGCCAAAAAGTAGAAACAACCCAAATGTCCATCAATTGATGGATGTATTAACAAAATGAATATATATCCATACAATGAAATATATTTTGGCCATAAAAAGGAATGAAGTACTAATACATGCTGCAACATGGCTGTAGCCGAAAACACTGTGTTAAGTGAAAGAAGCCAGACATAAAAAGGCCACATATTATATGACTCTGTTAATGTGCAATGTCCAGGACAGGCAAAATATAAACACAGAAAATAGATTAGTGGTTGCCAGGGGTAGTAGGAGGGAATAATGGGAAAGTGACTACTTATGGTTACACATTTCCTTTCAGGGCTGGTGAAAATGTTCTGAAATTAGACAATGGTGATGGCTGCACAACTCTATGAATATACTGAAAAATCAGTGAATTGTACCTTAAAAGGGTACATGTGAATTACATACATATAAATACAATATATGCACAACTCAATAAAGCTATTACTTAGAAAGTATACAGTTAATATATGTAAATTTCACCTTTAAAAAGCTTCTTAAAATAATTATGGAGTGGAGTGTGCATAGAAGTATAGATGAAACAAGCATGGATACAAAAAAGTTTGTTATAGTATTCTGTTCACTTTGTATGTTTCTAAATTTTCCTTAATAAAAAGCTTTAGCTGATGTATAAAAAGTTTTTAAAAAATAAAGTACACTGTATTTTTATTTCCTTTGTTTGACAAAGGAAATAGAATCGAGAAGTTGCTACCTTCTTCATTCTTTCGCAGATAGGACCGAAGACTCCATGTGAGACAAAAATGAAAAGTACTTCATCTTAAAAATGTACAAAGAGAATTTCAATCCTAAGTTTCAAAACAGTTCCTTACTCTTGAGTTCCTGTGGTTTTCATGGTTAATACATGAGACAATTCCTAATAAATGGGTGTAGTAACTCCTAATACTATGCTATCCAGTACAGCAGCCACTAGCTACATACAGCCATTTAAAACTTAGTTTTAATGAATTAAATTATAAATTCAGTATTCCGTCACACCAGTTATATTTCTAGTGTTCAACATCTACACGTGGCTATTGGCTACCATAGTGGATAGAGCAGATATAGATCACTGCCATCAGTGGAGAAAGTTCTATTGAACAGCACTACACTAACACGTAAAAAATATCCACAGGGAAACTTCCACATTCCAACTTAAGGTTGTTATACTGCATTTTACTGCAATAACCAAATCCTGAAAAACAAGGAAAACAAAGCATAAAAATATCAACCAAAGAATATCATTCATGGAAGTTTACACTAAAACAGCAGTTAAATTTCACTTTCAGAACCACCCAGCTACAGATGTTGGCCATGACAACTCCTCAGAGGCAAATTTCCCCATCTGTTAAAATAGATTATTACTATACTGCCAGTTTCCTAAAGTCAGATATAAAGATTATGCTGAAATACGAATAAAGCAAATTACCCTTCCAGTCAAGGATCTAATGAAAGGTATAATCAATGACATCAAAGAATTTATGATCCATAGCAAAATACACAGAATAAAATTCCCTTCCAAACTGAGCTTTGAGGCAAACATCATAATTAAAAGAATTATTAAATATATTTTGTTTCATCCAGAAAAGAAGTTTAACTAGATGATTTCTGTACTTCTCGTTCTACAAATGTGTACACATTTCATCCTGATTAGGTATAGATTTCCCTTAATGCCCATTAACATGAATATGCAGTATCAGGAAACAGGTGCACTCTTAATTCAAATATTTGAGAATATTTTTAGTACTTTACAAAAAAGTGGTGAGCAAACTTAAAATGTGAATTGGAATGTTTTTATATTTAGGACCTAAAAACACAAAAACAAAATTTCACTTTGTATTCCTTCTCAAGCTATCACTGCAAATGGGTGGAGTGTGAATAACATTCTAAATACCAAGAACAGAATACTTTTTTTTAAGATTTTTAAAATCAAAATCAACTCTTTCCTTGCCAAGACTACTGGGCACCTAAAGCTCTTAGTCAAAATGGCTCCGTGTAAAGCATTTTCAAGCTTTTGAAAAGGTCACTTAAGAATGCAAGTACATTTTATTTTATCCTCATAAAATTCTTTTAAATTCAGTCTTTGCAATCCACTGCTCCCCTCCCAAAAGGAATTCTCAAGACAGAATGAAAACCTGGAAATTGAAACCAGCCTGTAGGCAAGGTATACAGAAGAGTCACATGGAATCAATATGAAGGAGAAAGTTACTACTACCGGAGCATCTGGAGTCAAATTAAATCAAGCACTAATTACATATTTCTAGTTCTGTACTGACCTCACATGGAGCTTTCTTACATTATACACAGGCCTACCTAGGTCTGCATATCTGAATTTGTAAGTGGTTCTATCTTTAACCAAAGTTAAATGTTTCAAAGCACAGAATAACATACCATATCCCCTTCCCCATTGTTCACGAACCCTCTCTCTCTTCGTCAAATCACCCCGATAAATCCATCTGTTCCCTCTAGTTGCTTCCAAAGAAAAATTCTAGCAACCAAAGGCACCAGATTGTAAAACACACACTCAGAGTTAAGAGTTCTGGCACTACCAAAATATGTTAAGAAATCTTGGCAAATTAGTTAAAATCCCTTGAACCGTATTACCTCAGTTGTAAACATGAATAATACATATCTACCTCCGAGCAGGGATAGGAGTTAGAATTTATTGTGTGCTCCAAATATAAGGTGTCTTTCCCCCATCTCACACTTTCCCTCCTACTTCTCCCCTTTAAAGCTTTCAGGGTTTGCTTCCAGCCTCCACTTAATTCCTTATCCTCGTTACTCCATCCTGCTCTTCTTACTCTAGCCCCTTACTCCAATTCCATACAATTCCACCACCCTCTGGTTCCAAGCTGCTACTTCCCTTTGCGCCCCCTAAGGTCCCAGGCAGCCCCTTCATTCAGCTCCCCACGTCTCCCTCAGTCCGCATTTCCTAACGGCTCCTCCCCTCGGTTCCCCACCCCCTCATCACTAGGTTCATCCTGCCCCTCCAACCGTCTCCCGCCCCCAGGTTCCTTCCTTCCCCTCCAAACACAGCTTCCCCGTCTCAACGTTTCATCTTGGTCCTCCAACCGACTTCCCCAATGCCTTGTTCGCTCCCTATTTTCTCCAACACCCAACTGAACACTCCATTCTATCCATTCTTTTCAACGTATACATAAACGCAAGGGACCCACATACACACACTAGAGATCCCACCCCCACCTCGATCCTCCATCTTTCCCTTTTATACTTGCTTCCTTTCTTCCTTTTCCCCCCGCCCCCACCTCCTCCGGAAGAGCCTGGTTCCCAGGCCAAGGTCTCTCACCTCATTCGGTCACTTCAGTGGTGCCAACCGCTTCATACAGGAAAAAACAACCAATCACGTCCCCTTGGGCGCTTCCCCTGCGAGTCCAAGTACTTACTGGGCACCCGCCCCACCGGGCACCCCGCACATGCACACGCACAAACCGAGGTCCTGGGGACGAGGGTTGAGAAGAGTGAGCCTTCTTACACCGGCCTCAAACACAGACCACTTCGCTACAGCCCTTCGCCATTTTGGTTTCCCGCGGACTGCCGGTGCATTCTGGGAGCGCGGAGCGACTCTGGTGCCGAATGGCAGCTCTCCAGGGCTGCGAGGGGGCGGGGACTGTGCGGTGAGCGCGGAAGAACACCGCGCCCTGCGTCCCTGGCCGAAGCTGAACAAAGAAGGACTCTTTAACGTAGCAGTGGGGCTAAGTCCTTCCGCCGCCGGCGCTAACACAATAGTGATCGCTGCGCTCCTAGCCGTCGGTTGTCTTAAGTGTGCCTCTCTTATAAAGAAGAATGTCGTGTCCAGTCTTCACCGTGCGTGGGTGGTTTTTTTTTTTCCCCGAAAAATGCGACAGTGATCTCTACATCTTGCCTTGCCAATTTCCTTTCATTACCTTAGATAAGACACGCTTCTTCTATCTTCATTTGAAGCCTGCTGTTCGAATTTCCTTCAGCGAGGAAACCCTGGATGTCAGGATTAAATTTTGCTTGGCGATGCTTGTACAGTCCCAAATTCCTTATCGGGAGCTCCTTGTGTAGAAGATTTTCGAACTTTTTTTTTCCTAGACGTTGAAAGGTTTTTCGGTGTATCTGCTTTGCAATCATTCCTAATTATGATGAAATCTGAGAATATCCTGTACAAAGTGATTTATTTTAGGAATACAGTACTTTTTTACACTAGGGCAGATCCATAGCCTGCCAGTATCCTGCTGCCGACCGGAGTCCCAAGTGACAAACTGGAAGTGTGCATGCTTGTCTCTGAGTTACGCTTACATACAACCTAGCTCCCCTTTAGTAGCCACCTGGGTACCTTTGTAACTTTGTCAAAATAATTTAAAAATCATTTTATATTTTTGTCTCATATAACAGGAGTAAAATACAAGGACAAATTAATATATTTTTTTTTTCCTCTCTGAAAAAGTACCTCTTGGGCCCAAACTCACTTTGCTCATATTTCAAAAGGGATTCCATCAGCCCATAATCTCAGGATTTAGCTAATAAATATTTAGTCTATCCACACCATTCAGTAGCCACACCTTCCATACCTTTGCTTCTCCTAAGTAATAATACTAATTGAATTTAAGTCTGTCTTGCTATGGCCTCTAACAGCTACCTTTCAAGTTTCACTTTCTCTGAATTCTATTATAAAGTAGTCTCATAAATTCCTCTTCCATGCCCTTAACACTTTTAGTTGAGAAGAGTTTTGAATTTAAAAAAGTAGATACAGTCCCAAAACGGATAAAGATATTACGCCAACAGGTGTATTTATTGGGTCCAGCAAAGCCTAATCATAGAACATCAGTTCTGAAGAACATTTTGGTGTAAGCTCTCCCCAATGTCTCTCTCAAGGGGTCAACAAGTCACAGATTTAACATCCTCAGTAGTAATTCAATAGTTCAGAGGCAGTCATTTCAATTACATAAATGCTAATAATTAGAAAATTCTTCCATCTATAAATGTGCTATGCCTTCCTATGAAGTTCCCATTTACTAGTTTAACTTTGGCCTCTTTAGCCAAAAGTATTCTAATCCTTTATACATGACAGAGGCAATAATGACTTAAAAAAAAAAAAAGCATATCATTTTCCTATGTAAATGCACAGGTACAAAAGTGCATTAATGTAATTTAACAAAACCAGGTTCAGAGAATCAAGGGCACTAAGGGAGCCACAGTAAAATATAAAGAACACCTATAACTGGGGTCTTAGAAATTTCTGTTAACTAGCCAACGTGCAATAAATTAAGACTTTACATAGATGTATTATCTAGGTTTACATGTGAGGACAAGGTGAGCCTAGGATCCCCCTCTGCCATCTTCCCCAGAAGTCTTGGATTAGGACTTTTTTTTTTTTTAAAGGAGGTAGGAACATTTTTTTATTTTTATTTTTTTTAACATTTATTTATTATTGAGAGACAGAGAGAGACAGAGCGTGAGCAGGGGAGGGGCCGAGAGATGGGGAGACACAGAATCCAAAGCAGGCTCCAGGCTCTGAGCTGTCAGCACACAGCCCGACGCGGGGCTCGAACTCACAGACCGTGAGATCATGACCTGAGCCAAAGTCGGACGCTTAACTGACGAGCCACCAAGGTGCCCCAGGGACATTTTTTTAAGTGTTTGTTTATTGTGAGAGACAGAGAAAGAGGAGAAACAGAGACAGAGAGAGGGAGAACAAGCACATGCGCGCCCACATGGGGAGGGGGGCGGAGAGAAAATCCCAGGCAAGCTGAACCAGGGCTTGATTTCACCAACCAGTGAGATCATGACCTGAGCTGAGATCAAGAGTCAGATGCTTAACTGACTGAGCCACCTAGGTACCCCAGATTAGGACTTTAAAAAGAAATGTCAAGTACCTCAGAAGTACACAGCAACATACCTTTTGCTGTTAATTATTTATGTAATAGTCATTACATAATAGTCATGATCTAGTAGTCATTAGGATTGTTCTGGTTCTCCTTTCTTCCAGACATAGCAAAATTGCACTCTTTTGCATCCTCGAAGTTAGATATGGCCATGTAACTCACTTTTACCAATGAAATGGGAGAAGTGATCCGTATCACTTCCTGGCAAAAGTTTTAAGAGGCAGAGGCACATCCCCTTCCCCTCTGCTGTGGTGATGATGGAACCATGTGTTGAAATAGAACAACTGTCATTTCAGGTTCCTAAATAACTACAATAAGCAGAAACTAGATGTGCAACCATCACCACAATACAGTTTTAAAACATTTCTACTACCCCCAAAATGTTCATTATGCCCATTTGTAATCAATCCCACTGGGAACCCCAGGCAATGTTATCTGCCTCTATATATCCGTCTTTTCTGGCCACTTTATATAAATGGACTCCTACAATATAGTCTTTTGATATGGCTTGTTATACTCATCACGATGTTTTTGAAGTTCATGCATGTTGTACCACGTGTCTG
The DNA here is from genome assembly GCF_018350175.1 of Felis catus. Taxonomy (NCBI): domain Eukaryota; kingdom Metazoa; phylum Chordata; class Mammalia; order Carnivora; family Felidae; genus Felis; species Felis catus. The sequence goes on along the minus strand of NC_058375.1, from coordinate 78,945,160 downwards.
TGGTTCTTCCCTTTGTATTGCTGAATAGTACTCCATTGTATGAATGTACCATGATCATGGTATGAATGTAACTGTCACCAGATGCACATTTGGATTATTTGCAATTTTTAGCTATTATGAGTAATGCTGCTATGAAAATGTGTGTACATCTTTGTGTAGATACTTGTTTTTATTTTTCGTGGATAGATTCCTACAAGTAGAATTGCTGCATTGTATAGTACATTTGTGTTTAACTTTTTAAGATACTGCAGAACTGTTTTCCAAAATGTGAACAATGTGTGAAGGTTTCAACTTCTCCACATCCTCACTAATACTTGATATGGTCTTTTTTTTTTAATGAAGATTAAGTACTGTAATTGTACTATCTTCAACCTAGCAAAACCTTTCCCCAGTCAAGTGTATAATTCTCCTGCCTCTTACGAAATTCCTTCATCATTTTTTACAGACTCTGTCATCTTTTTGCTAACAGAACTCAGAGCCCTCTCCCCCCCCCGTCCCTTCTCTACTACCTAAATGCTGAATGAATGTCATCTTGTTTTTTTAGTCATGTTTCTATTTATACAAAGAATCAAAGAACTATTGGCTCCAGTGGGAGTGAAGTGGTTTCTCATTTTGGTTTCAATTTTTATTTCCCTAATGGTTAATGATGTTGAGCGTCTTTTCATGTGCTTATTAGCTAGCAGTTCTTATATCTTTGGTGATGCATACATTCATATATTTTACCCATTTTTTAGCCGGGCTCTTTGTCTTCTTATTATCAAGTTACGATAAATCTTTATATATCCTGGATACAAGTCTTTTACCAGATACATTATTTGAAATTATTTGTTCCCACTCTGTGGCTTGTCTTTTCATTTTCTTAATGGTGTCTTTTAAAGCTCAAAAGATTTTTTCTTTTTATTAAATGCAATTTTTTGAATGCCATATGCTTTAGATGTTATATCTGAGAACTCTTTGCCTGACACAAGATCACAAACATTTTCTACTATGGCTTTTTTCTAGAAGTTTTATAAGTTAACTCTTACATAGTGTATGATTCATTTGAGTTAATTTTGGGGTACACTATGAGGTATGGGCCTATATTCATATTTTCGCATATGCATACTCAATTGGAGAAATGAAATTTTGTTGTGTGAAGCCACTGTGATTTGGAATTGTCTTCTACCCAGGATATTTTGTCTATTCTGACTGAAACAACCTAGATATGTTAATATGGAACAGAAGTCAGTAATAGCATTAAACTCTCTAACATATGAGAACCAAAAATAAAAAATGTGAAAATTTGAGCAGAAAATTCAAATTTAGGGAATTCTCAATATTTAATAATGAAAAGCCACAGGAAATGTTATAAAATACAATATTTATAAACCTACAAGCTCCCAATCATTAGCTATTATTCTCTCATCGAAAAGGGCTAGAATTTTTAACATTGTTTTTGGTGCAGAGGTAGGAACATAAATCATCAGATGAGTCAGAGAGGTCAAAGAAAAACATTCTGTGTCCTTGTAGTTTGCTTTTATAAGTCTGGAAAGGGAAATAGAAGTGAAACAGCAAAAGAAAAATGAATGTTCCATAATAATCAAATCAAAAGGATTTATTAAAATCTCTCCCTTTTATACAAAGCTTTAGTGTCCATATATAGCAAGAACACTGCTTTTAAATCCAGTTATTTGCTGTAAAAGTGTATACAGTTGCCTCTTAAACAATGCATGGTTTAGAGATACCAACCCACCCCCATCCCACACAGTGGGAAATTCATGTATAACTTTTGATTCCCAAAATACTTAATATTGTTCTTGCTTCGGCAGCACACATACCAGAAAACTTAATTACTATTAGCTCACTGCTAATGGAACCCTTACCAATAACATAAACAGTTGATTAAAACATACACGTTATGTGTAGTATATACTGTATTGTTACAATAAAGTAAGCTAGAGAAAAGAAAATGTTATTAAGAAAATTATAAGAGAAAATATATTTACAGTACTGTATTGTAGTTATCAAAAAAATCTACATATAAGTGGATCTGTGCAGTTCAACCTGTGTTGTTCAAGGGTCAACTGTATAGCAAACTTAGACCCCTCATATAATACACCTTAGCATATGATGTGCCCATTATCAATTTTTTGCCTGTCACTTCCAAATTCACTCGTCATCACTTGCTTTGTGAAAATGGACATGGGCCCTTTAAATATTTTTTTCTTCACCAGCTAGCAGTACATTAAGTATCATCAAAGGAGAATGCTGAAGAGATCATGCGTTTGTTATAAAGCAGTTTTCCTTCTTTTTTTAAAGTCCATTCTCTGCAGCCTCCTGCAGTGTGCACAGCTTCCCCAGAACTGGGATCCTGTAGAACATACACCTTCCTCAGACTTGTCAAATCATCTTTTCTCTATCCCAACCCCAGAAGAATTTGCATGTGCTGCCATTAAGTGATATCTGTGCTGTCTTGGCAGTCAAAAATTTAAGGCGAGTGATTGAAAAGTGTATGTGCAGTCAAAATAAATCACTCAAGAGTCATAAGAGCTAGGTTCCAATTCCCATTTGCACATACCTTGCTTATAACACAAGCTGTGGAAGATTAAATTACCAAAATTTGGAGGAGGGGGATGAGAGAGAGAGAGAGAGAGAGAGAAAGGGAGTGAGGGAGGGAGATTGAGAGACAGAATTATATCCAATGGTAAGAAAGATTAACCTTCTTGTCTATGTTTACACTGTTATTTGGCCCACTGAACATTCAAAGATGTGGACAAGGTAAAAGAGACAGCATGAGGTAAGAGGAAGAGAAACAGAAATAGGAATCCCGGAAGACCACGGACCTCAGTCGCTAGCCAGCCTGTCACTTTATTAGCTGAGTGATCTTGAGCAAGCTCACTGAACTCCCACACAGTCTGAGTTTTTGTGTGTGTGTGTGTGAGCTCAGTGGGGAAGCTTAAAATATCAACATTAAGTCTTCATCAAATGGACTAAATAAAACAGTTGTGTAAAAGTGCTTTATTTTTTTTCTTACAGCAAGTATTACATGTTTGACTCCCCTGATTCAACTTCAAGCTCTTTGAGGATTGGAGGGCATTATTCTTCTTTATTTCCCTGTTCCTAGAAACATCTGGACCACAGGATAGCCCTTACATTAAATAAATTAAAAATGGATATATATTTAACAATTTTAAAGATGTTCTTCTGTATGGGGAGAACTATGCTGTATACTCCTCAGGACAAGATAGAAGCATCAATAATACTTTATTCACAAAGCAGGCTGGAAGGCTTAGGGTCTGGAGATAGTGATATTAATAAGCAATTAAAACAAAATGCAAATCTATAATATGTGAAAAGGTATGATGTATCCTAAGAATGAGAACAAATTTAATGGAACCTAATGTGAAAGATATAATCAAGGATAGAAAGATGGTTGGGTCTTATTGTGAGAAATCTCATATGAAAAGTGGTATATTGGGCAAGACTTTTTTGATTGCAAGGGTTACAATTGCAACTTGAAAAAGCTTTGGAAGGGCAGAACCCCTTTGGTCTTGCCTGGAAACAGAAACTAGAAAGATATCAAGATCTTTCTGGAAACAGAAACTAGAAAGATATAAGGATCTTTCATCTCAATCTCTCTCAGTCTCTCCCTTTCCCCTTTTCTCTCTCTCCATCTCTCCCTCTCTTGTTTCTGCTCCTCTTTGAATGGTATTTTCACTTTCTTCTTCTGCAGATGGCTTTTTCCATTTAGTAGGAAATAGGGTATTAAGCAAGGCTACATATTACTATAGTAACCAGTTAAGAAAAGGGAATTTTCTCCCTCTAAGGCCTTCCCCCATCCTTATTCCCCACCTTTACAGTTCTAGCAAGAAGAAGAAGAAGAAGAAGAAGAGGAAGACAGGAAGGAAGGAAGAAAGGAAGGAAGGAAGAAAAGGAAGGAAGAAAGAAAGAAGAAAGAAAAGAAAGAAAGGAGGAAAAGGAAAGAAAAGAAAAAAGAAAAGAAAGAAAAAAGAAAAAAATCCTAGGGAAGTATTCTGATGGGCTAGACTTGGGTCACATACCCAAACTGGACCAAATATTACAGGCAAGAAGATGAATTATTACACTCAACAGAAACTGAATCAGTGCCCATCCCTGCAACCAAAGAAATGAAGGGTTTTTTTTTTTGTCAGCTGCCACCACAAGAAGCACATAACTGGAGTGGGAGAAAAGGTGCTTCCCCAAAGAAAGAGTTGTTATTCTGGGCTGCCAAAATACTTTAAGTCTACTAACATGCAATGAAGTTTATGCTTCCATTATAACAACGGAAGCAGTAATGATAATATTGATAATAATAACATTTGTTGAATGTTTACCCTTTGCCAAGATGTGTGAAAAGTACTTTACAAATATTATTTAATTTTCCCAAGAGAAAGGAGTGGGCTGGTATTAGATGGAAAACTAAACACCTAATCAAGCCTTAGTACTCCAATCCAGTCTGCTTCATTAGTATTCTTCCCTGACTCTCCTATACCAGGAATGAGGGGTTGGCACAAATAAAAATTATAACTGAAGCAAAATAAAATTATATAATCTTGGGTAATCAATTTAATTTCTCAAAATTTTTGTATTAACCTCGAGTGCTGGGGTGCCTGGGTGGCACAGTCGGTTGGGCGTCCGACTTCGGCCAGGTCACGATCTCGCGGTCCGGGAGTTCGAGCCCCGCATCAGGCTCTGGGCTGATGGCTCGGAGCCTGGAGCCTGTTTCCGATTCTGTGTCTCCCTTTCTCTCTGTCCCTCCCCCGTTCATGCTCTGTCTCTCTCTGTCCCAAAAATAAATGAACGTTGAAAAACAAAAAACAAAAACAAAAACAAAAATTTAACCTGGAGTGCTTGCAGGATTGCTGATAGGAAGACAGGAGTGTGTGTATGGAAATGTAAGTGGTAAGATTTTTTTTTCTTCTTTGTGCTTGTCTCTATTTCCTACTTTTCCTACTCTTCTAATATTTGAAATGTTATTTAAAACTCATACAGTGCAGCAATATAGGATTTGGGTCATGTGACCCATGAGAAAATTTAGATGCTGTCAGTTTGGGGCATTGGAAAGCTCCAAGGCATTCAAAACCTGGACTCCTTGGGGAGCTCTCCAGGGTACTGGACTGCCTCTCCTGAAATTCTGACCAGTGAACCAGATCCTTGTGTTTCTCTTCTGACCCATTTGCCCTTGGTCTACATTGAATCTTGCCCTTCTGATTAACTGGCTGTCTCAATTCTGTATTAATTGGCAACTTAGTTCTCTGAGTGAGTTCCCAATAGGCTTTAACTGTTAATTTTATGCTGATGCCTACAAAATTTATAGCAGTAATTTTCTTCCCACCTAAACTCATCTGTCCCATTTCTACTACCATTAGTCTTCACTAATTTGTTTGACAAATAATGTGGAGTGTAAACAGATATGTAAAATGCAAAATTATAAAACTTCCAGAAGATAATATAGAAGAAAATCTAGGTGACTTGGGTATGGCAATTCATTATTAGGTTCAACACCAGAACCATGTTCCATGAATTAAGAACACTGTAAGTTGAACTTCGTGAAAATGATTTTTGCTTTATGAACAACATGACTTAGATAATGAAAAGAAAGACAAGGATTGGGAGATAATGTTTGCAAAAATCCATATTCGGGGGACTGTGTGGCTCAGTTGGTTAAATGTTCAACTTTGGCTCAGGTCATGATCTCACAGCTTGTGAGTTCAAGCCCCATGTTGGGCTCTTTGCTGGCAGCTTAGAGCCTGGAGTCTGCTTCGGATTCTGTGTCTCCCTTTCTCTCTGCCCCTCCCCTGCTCAACTTCTGTTTCTCTCTCTCTCTCAAAAATAGAGAAACATTAAGAAAAATTTTTTTAACCCATAATCAGAATCCAGTAAAGGGGTGCCTCAGTGGTTCAGTTGGTTAAGCATCCAACTCTTGACCTCATGGTTCAGGAGTTCAAGCCCCATGTTGGGCTGTGTGCTGACAACACAGAAGTTGCTTGGGATTCTCTCTCTCATTCTCTCTCTGCTCCTACCCCCCCTTCAAAATAAATAAATAAACTTAAAAAAAGAATTCAGTAAAGTTGCAGGATAGAAAATTAATACACCAAAATCTGTTCCAGTTCTATACAACAATAGTGAGGTGACAGAAAGAGAAATTAAAAAAAAAACTCATTTATTATTGCACCAAAAAGAGTAAAATACCTAGGAATAAACTTCACCAGAGTTTATACAAAACTATACTCCAAAAACTATAAAACACTGATGAAAACATTGAAGACAATACAAACAAATAGAAAGATATACCATGCTCATGGATTGCAAGAATTAATATTGTTAAAATATCCATACTACCCAAAGCAATATACAGATTCAATGCAATCCCTACCAAAGTACCAATAGCAATTTTCACTAAACTAGAACAAATAATACTAAAATTTTTATGGAACCATGAAAGACCCCAAATAGTCAAAGCAATCTTGAGAAAGAACAAAACTAGAGGTATCACAATCCCAGATTTCAAGATACACTATAAAACTATAGTAATCAAAACAGTATGGTGCCAGCACAGAAATAGACACATAGATCAATAGAACAGGATAGAGATCCCAGAAATAAATCCATGCATATTTAGTCAATTAATCTATGACAAAGGATGGGAAACCAGGGTGGCTCAGTCAGTTGAGTGTCTGACTCTTGATCTTGGCTCAGGTCTTGATCTCAGAGTCATGAGTTCGAGCCACGCACTAAGCTCTGTGGTGGGCATGAAAGCTACTTAAAAATAATTTAAAAAAAATCAATGACAAAGGAGGCAAAAAATACACAATGAAGAAAAGACAGTTTCTTCAATAAACAGTGTTGCCAAAACGGGCAGCCACATGCAAAAGGATGAAACTGGACCACTTTCTACACCATACACACAAAAAAAATTCAAAATGGATTAAAGACCTAAATGTGAAACATGAAAGTATAAAACTAGAAGAAAATAGGCAGTAATCTCTTGGCATTGGTCTTAGCAACATATTTATGGGTATGTCTCCTCAGGTAAGGGAAACAAACGCAAAACAAACTATTGGGACTACATCAAAATAAAAAGCTTTTGCACAGGCAAGGAAACCATCCACCAAATGAAGAAACAACCTACTTAATGGGAGAAGATAATTGCAAATGGTATATTTGATAAGGGGTTAATATCCACAAAATATAAAGAATTTACACAACTGGACGCCAAGAAAACCCAAATAATCCAATTTAAAAATGGACAGAGGACCTGAATAGACATTTTTTCCAAAGAAAACATACAGATGACCAACAGATACATGAAAAGATGCTCAACATTGCTACTCACCAGGGAAATGCAAATCAAAACCACAAGATAATATCTCACACTGGTCAGAATGGCTAGTATCAAAAGATAGGAAACACAAGTGCTGACAAAGTTGTGGAAAAAGAGAACCCTTGTGCACTGTTGGTAGGAATGTAAATTGGTGCAGTCACTGTGGAGAACAATATGAAGTTTTCTCAAAAAATTAGTTATAGACATACCATATAATCTAATAATTCCATTATTGGATATTTACCCAAAGAAAAGAAAATGAAAACACTAATTCAAAAAGATACATGCACCCTTACATTTACTGCAGCATCATTTAGAGTATCCAAGATATGGAAGCAACCTAGGTGTTCATTGGCAGATGAATGAATACAGAAGATGTGGTGTATACACACACACACGTGCACGTGCAATGGAATATTACTCAGCCATAAAAACTAATGAGATCTTGCCATTTGCAACAACATGGGTGGTCCTGCAGGGTATTATGTCAAGTGAAATAAGTCAGACACAGAAAAGCAAATACCATATGATTTCACTTATATGTGGAATCTCGAAAAAAACAAAACAAACAAAAGAAACAGACTCATAATTCAGAGAGCAAACTGGTTATTGCCAGAGGAAAAGAGGATGGGGGTATAGGTGAGATAGGTGAAGGGTATTAAGAGATACAAACTTCCAGTTGTAATATAAATAAGTCACAGACATGAAAAGTACTGCATAAGGAATATAGTGAATAATATTGTAATGTTGTACATTGACAGATGGTAATCACACTTATCATGGTGAGCATTGCATAATGTATAGAATTATCGAATCATTCTGTTGTGCACTTGAAACTAATATAACATTGTAAGTCAACTACACTTAAATAATAAAATATTTTTAAAACTTTAATTATGATGATCTTCAGAAACACATGAATCTTATAAATGAATAGCATCAATTATGTCTAAAAATGATTCTCTTCTATAATCCATGTGCTTTTCCCTTACTCTTTTTTTAAGCTGTCAGGAAGTGTTATGATTATGTAGAAGAAATTCATTAAACTTTCTAAAATGAGTTTTCAAACAATCTTTTGTAGTTTCAATTGCATTATTTGGTACCTATTATACTGAGGCTGCTATTAAAATTTCTGAAATATTATAAAATAAGCATTAAAAATTTAAAATTTTTGAAATATTATAAACTATAAAGATTTCCCATATCATGTTTATACTTTTCAGGTTTATTTATAATACCCAAGAAGTTCTGGTTTTACATTGTTCAGTTTTGGGGTGCCTAGTTGGCTCAGTTGGTTGAGCGTCCAATTCTTGGTTTTCGCTCAGGTCAGGCTCAAGTGATGATGTCACAGTTCATGAGTTCGAGCCCCATATCGAGATCCATGCTGACAGTGCGGAGCCTGCTTGGGATTCTCTCTCTATCTCCCTTTCTCTCTGCCCCTCCCCTACTCATACTCTCTCTCTCAAAATAAATAAAAGTAAACTGAAAAAAATAAATTGTTCAGTTTTGTTTTTGAATCTTAAGTCTTTGAAAATTTTTTTTAAAGTTATACTATACTATACTATACTATACTATACTATACTATACTATACTATACTATGATTTAAAAGAAACAGAATATGAATGGAAAGGGAGACCATGGATATCAGTCAATAGTCATAGTTGATAAATTTGGGGAAGTCTAAGTATGTAACTTTTTAAAATTGAACTTAGTAGTCTCAATTGATTTTACTGAAATTTTTTGTTATGTAAATGATGATAATTTCTACCTATATCTCATTCTTACTTCTCAAGCTTTTACTTTGACTATGTAGTGAAATCAGTATAGTGAACTCAGTTGATGAGTATATTAGATTTCACAATAATGTGAAAATTACTGGGCCGAATTTTGTTTTAGAGCACCAATTGTTGTGGTATTTACTTCTGTTTGAATTAACTATAGTGTCTAATGTCAAAACAATACATTGGAACCAGTAGTTAGGGTAAAAATTATCCATGTACAGATGGTGGCAAAAGAGTTATCAGTTAAACTCCAGATGTAAAAATACCTTAAGTATGTATTCAGAGTTGTGAATGGAATAAGGATTCTCACAGTATTAATGTACCTTCAATAAGCTGTGCAAATAAAGAGAGTGAAACACAATCTGTTCTATACATTTTCACAATCTTAACTGCTGTAACACGAGAAATGGTTTCTTAAGGGTAGAAACCCTCAACTGCTTTTAGACCACAAAAGTCCATCAAGTTTACAGCTAGAGACTTCTATCCATCAGAATATTTGGTACTCTTATGGACAATAGTCTCACTGTTTAAGTTAATAGATTTTGTATACTTAGAAGTAAAGTGCTTTTAAGTCATGACATGACTTTAAATTTGGCTTTAACATTAAGCCTTTTATTAAAAAGAACTTTTGGCCTTTTATTTCTAAGGACTTCTACAAAAGGGTTCTTTTGTTAACATATAACACATTACCATTGTAATATAATGTTGATGTTTCCTCTATATCTTCATGAAAGCAAAAAAAAAAGTTTTTGTACAAGTCAATAGTTGTCTCTAACGCATATTTTTTCCAATTACAAAGTATTAGTATTATTTCTGGAAAAATATAGGAAAGTACAAAGCACAAAATAAAAAGTATTCATAATCCACATAGATAAAAACACCATTAGTACTTCGGTATTCACAGTCCCATATAAAATATTTCCTTTTCAAAGGAAGAAAGAAATATGACATCCATGGTTCATTTAAATTTTTTTTCTTTACATCTATTTATTTTTGAGAGACAGAGACAGAGCACAAGTTAGGGAGGGGCAGAGAGAGGAGGCACAGAATCCGAAGCAGGCTCCAGGCTCTAAGCTCTCAGCACAGAGCCCAATGCAGGGCTCGAACTCACAAACCGTGAGATCACGACCTGAGCTGAAGTCGGACGCTTAACCCACTGAGCCACCCAGGCACCCCCATCAATGGTTCATTTAAATTGGAAGTGGGAAATGCGAGAAATGTGGTTAGATATATTTGTGAATATTTTCTTTTCTAATACCTATTATGGAGATACTGATAAATAGCTCCATGAAATCAGAAGTGAAGACAGCGTGGGATATATCTGTAATTTCATTCTCAAGAAAACTTCAAAAAATATTTACATATGACTAATTATAAAATAGCACCATAAAGAATAAGAGATGAATAAACTCATTGTTGAGATATATCTCTAACGTGAGGAAGAACATCAGGAAGTACAACAAAACCCATAGAATTGTACAACACAAAGAGACCCCTAATGTAAACTATGGACTTTAGTAAATAATAATGTATCAATGTTGGTTCATCAATTTTAACAAATGTACAACACCAATGCAAGATGCTAATAATAGGAGAATCTAAGGGGTGGGGGAAAGGGGTATATGGAAACTCTCTGTACTTTCCACTCCATTTTTCTATAAACCAAAAACTGCTCTAAAAAATAAAGTCCATTGATTTTTAATGAAAAAAGAAGTAAAATAAAATAATACAAATCTTCAAGCCTCAATACTTTTCTAATGGATTTTCCACCTGTATGTTTGCTGATTCTTCTTCCTCTGCTGAGTCCTTAACTAGTAACCATGACACGCCTTCCTCAGTCCTCTTTTTCTTCTCTCGTCTACTCTTCCTAAGTTAGTTCATCCACTTCCATGCCTTCAACTGTTACTTATCATCTATCACTTATCGCTTAGTTCCTTCCTTTCTTCCACTGAAGATACCTACTCTCCATGTTCCCATCTTGGCTATACCTCTACCATTTTCTACCTTACTTCCATTTTCCATTTCAAGAACATCAGATAAATATGCTGTATTTTTACTTCCCAATCTGTCTGAATGCCCTTGCCCTTCATTTCAACTTTCCATATCTTACTCATTCTTTTTTTTATGTTTATTTTTGAAAGAGAGTATGCACCTATGAGCACGGGTGAGGGGCAGAGAGAGGGGGGTACTGAGGATCCCAGGCAGGCTCTGTGCTGACAGCATAGAGCCTGATGAGGGGCTCAAACCCACAAACTGTGAGATCATGACCTGAGCCGAAGTCGTATGTTCAATTGACTGAGCCACCCACGTGCCCCTCCATATCTTATTCAATCTTTAAGCAAATGTCCCAGAGCAAATGTCATTAGTTTTGTGAAGCTACTCTTGACTCAACAGTTGCATTAATTCACCATTTGCTTATAATCACAATTGGGGCTTTAAAAAAGGAAAAAAACACCACACAGTCTGGCTTATATTGTCATTAGTTGCATGTTTTGCTTACTTCCTTCACTAATCTGTGACTTACGGGGGGGGGGGGAGTAGAAAATATGTACTACTCAATTTTGCATTGTCCTGTTAACAAGTATGGTACTAGGAGCATAGACAATAATAAACACTTCAGTTCATGATAATCAGGCTCTGAACTAGACCCTAACTTACTCCTCTGCCTTCACAAAATACCTGTTAAACTGAGTGGAAACATTTATGGGGTTTGTTGTCTACAAGAAACAAGATTTCAGTCCTGAAATCTTAAAATTTACATTTTCAGGGCGCCTGGGTGGCTCAGGCGGTTGAGCATCCGAATTTGGCTCAGGTCATGATCTCGCAGTTGGTGAGTTCAGGCCCAGTGTTGCGCTCTGTGCTGACAGCTTGGAGCCTGGAGCTTGCTTTGGATTCTGTGTCTCCCTCTCTCTGCCCCCTCCCCGCTCATGCTCTGTTTATTCAAAGATGAATAAACGTTAACAAAATTTTTTTTAAATAAATAAAATTTACATTTTCATGTTAATAGGCTTTTTCCTTTTTTTTTTTTTTTTTTTTGAGAGAGAGAGAGAGAGAGAGAGAGAGAGAGAGAGAGAGAGAGTGTCAGGGGTTGGGGTAGGCAGAGAGAGAATCCCAAGCAGGCTGTCAGCACAGAACCTGACGCTGGGCTCAATCCCACAAACCATTAGATCACGACCTGAGCCAAAATCAAGAGTCCAACACTTAACTGACTGAGCCACCCAGGCACCCCATGAAATAGGCTTTTAGTGTTCCTAGTAATGTATCTCTTGCTAGGTCATTAAGAAGCATCCACTTAAAGGGGCTCCTGGGTGGCTCCGTTGGTTAGGCGACCGATGTCGGCTCAGGTCACGATCTCATGGTCTGTGAGTTCGAGCCCTGCATCGGGCTCTGTGCTGACGGCTCAGAGCCTGGAGCCTGCTTCAGATTCTGTGTCTCCCTCTCTCTCTGCCCCTCCCCTGTTCATGCTCTGTCTCGCTCTGTCTCGCTCTGTCTCAAAAATAAATAAACATTTTAAAAAAAGGCATCCACTTAAAAAAATATGTATATGTGATATATATATACATATATATTTATTTATATATAATATATATAATATAAACATAAATATAATAATAATATAATATAATAATAAATGCTAGGTCATTAAGAAGCATCCACTTAAAATATATATATAAATATATATAATATATAATCAATAATATAAATATAATCAATAATAATATAAATAATATAATATAATAAAATAATAAAGACAAATATAAATGTATATTATATAATATAAATATAAAATATAAATATTATATATATGAATAATTTATAAAATAGAGAATTATACTTTAAAAAGCCTGTTCAAATGGGGGTGTGTAGGTGGTTCAGTTGGTTAAGCATCCAACTTTTAATCTCAGCTCAGGTCTTGATCTGGGCTCTGCATTGGCCTGTGCACTGGGCATGAAACCTACTTAAACAAAACAAAACAAAACAAAAACCTGTTGAAATGGACAAAGACTGATCATATAGTTTTAAAATATCATCAAAAGAAACTGAGTCTCAAACGATCTAGAAAAAGTGAAGTTGGTGGTTTCGTTGTTTTTCTAGAGCTTTTCAAGGGAAGGGTATCTGGATAACACATATGAGTGTTTCACTTGGCATGAAAGTTACAGTCTTATATGAAACATCAAATATTCACAAGATCATGAAAGAAGTATATGATGACATGGGTATGTTTTTGGTTCTGTTTTTTCTGTTTTTGTTTTTTTGTTTTGTTTTGCTTTTTGTGTTTTGCAAGAGTAGGACTTTCATCATACCTTGAGTTTCTGGTCACTAACACACACAGAGATATAACTGAATATGCTATACTGATAATCAGCCAAATATATTTATTAATTTAGACTAGAAGAATAACACTTTACCATAGTTAATTAACATATTTGGAGGTAGACACGGAAACTGTTAGAACAAACGTAGAGTACAAAACCAATTGCTTAAAATGCAAATAGATGTTAATCGAGGAGGACTGAAGTATAACTTGAAGATCAGTGCCTGATAGAGATATGAAAACACAGAATATGGTCAGGAGCAAATACAAATCCCTGTCTCCCTTTCTTCTTCTTTCTTCCAACGGAGGTTAACTTAGTGCTTTTTCTGTGCCAGGAATAGTGCTAGAAGCTGGAGATACAGAAATCAAAATGTCTTTATGAATCCCACCCTCAGAGTTAAGTGAAGCAAAAAAATAAGTAAACAATTGCAATAGAAATTAAATACTATAATAGAAATAGGAACAGGATTATGTGAAGAGGAAGAGCCTTTAAGTTTGTGCAAGAAGAGAGTAAGAGCAAAGTGAAATTACTGTATGGGGGAGGGGGTTCTACCTCCAACGAGATAAAATAGTGAGGGTGACGGACGGCAACCATACAATACCCCTCTAATAAAGTGTTGTGCAGTGAATAGTGAGTGGGTTTGTCTAACTGGAACAAGGAGTTCGTGTTGGGAATAGGAGAATATAAATTTAGAGATAGAGGAAAGCAAAGGAAAGTTTGTGACTTGGGAGCAAGGGCCTGGGAGACTTGAACTTTTCATTCATCTGTTACTACTGTAAAAATGGGCATTTCCTTGTTTACACGGTGAGCTCCTCCTCATCCTTAAAAGATCAGTTCAGATGTTCTAGATATTCGTCCCGTTAGTGCTGACTTCGAAAGCTCCTTCTATGCTTTACTTTACTCCTATTTCCATATTTCACTTGCTCGCGTTGTGATTTATTTAGCTATTGATTTATCTGTTTCTTCCTTTTAGTCTGGGGTCTTTGAAAAGAAAGGACCATGTCTTTTCCCTCTGTGTCTTATTATGGAGCAGGCTCGCATTATAAATAGGTGATGAATCAACAATTAGAAGAACAGCATTAGCTTTCTTCTTTTTTTTTTTTAACAGAATTTCTTTTTTGCCTTTTCAGTGAAATGCTTTTTCATTAGAGTTAGTCTACATAGACTCACAGAGAAGCAGGAAAACATAATGTGGATTGTTACATGTTTCTTTCTTAGAATATTGTTTTTCCTTCCCTGCTTCTATAACTACAGGAAACCCAGGACTTGTATTCTAGAGTGTCCTGAAGATAATCCTTCCTTAGTCCCCACCCGCTTTATTTAATTCTGAAGTATGAAGGCATCTTCAGACTTATCCTTAATATTAGGGCACAGAGGTACTTTGTGATTCAGACTGATGTCCTAGTCTTCTTTTCATTTGGACTATTCACAAGTCAACTGTGATTTATTTTAATGGTAAATATTAGTTGCAACAGAAAGACGCAATTGAATAAAGTTACTATAATGGTTTTTGCCAAAGATTAAATCCTTTCTCCCCTGTCTACTATAGACAGATACACCTGGCAGCTTCAGAAGTTGGATTTCCCCGGTCTTTATCAGCATGTCTGTTATTTCCTGCTTATTTTGGGGAAAAGGTCCTCTGCTTAATAGCCCTCAGGAAGACAACATTTTCATGAAATTGACCAATGCTGATTCCAGAAGTTGGAGTCACATTCTTCCATGGAGAACACTCTGTCCAGGTCTAACTGTCCTCTATGTATTAAAGTGTTTTAGTGCTAAGAACTTTTTTTTAATTTTTAATTCCCAGGGCGCCTGGCTAGCTCCATCAGTGAAGCGTGTGACTCTTGATCTCAGCGTTGTGAGTTCGAGCCCCACACTGGATGTACAGATTACCTAAAAATAAAATCTTAAATAACAATAATAATGATACTATAATTCCTTTGAAATTAATGATTCAAGTATGACATGTATTGGATTTATACTTGCTTACCACACTATAGACCACTTAACGGCAAGCACTGTCAACTAAAATACCTTGGGCAGGGTAAGACCTAACAAATACTTCTTCAATTACGTTCATTGAAACCAGGGTTGGCTACATAATTTGCAAAGCCCAGTGGAGAAAAAATGAAAATACGAGGTTCCCTTAAAAGTACTAAAATGTGATGTTTATGGCAATATTATTCATAATAGCCAAAAAATGGAAACAATACGCATGTCCATCAACTGATAAATGAATGAACAAAGGTGGTATATTCATACATGATATATTATTTGGTCATAAAAAGGAATGCTACAATGTGAATGAACCTTGAAAGAAATATGCTAAGTAAAAGAAGCAACCAATAACAAAAAGATCGTATATTATATGATTCCATTCATTTGACATATCCAGAACAGGGAAATCTATGGAGATGGAAAATAGATTAGTAATTGCCTAGGGCTGAATAGGGGAGAGGGAGTTGCAGGGGAAAAGGGATGGGTTTTCTTTTTGCAGAGATGGTGATGTCCTAAAATTGACTATGGTAATGACTATACTCAACTGTGAATATATAAAAAAACCATTGAATTGGACATTTCAAACAGGCAAAGTATATGGCACATGAACTATATCTTAATAAAACTGTTTTAAAAAGGTACTAAAATATAAAGTTTTTTCCTTTCTTCTGAAATCTCTTTCTGGACTTGCACTGATGCTGTTTATTTGATATTTAATGTTATTCTAAATTTTAAAAATATAAAATTTAAAATTATTAGCATGAATTTTAATGCTCACTTTTGTATTATGCAATACCAGTTTCAGATGTAAATATAAGAGCATTTATCTCATGCAGAGTTACCAAAATTACACGATTTATATATCATAGTTCATAGATGTGCATGTATTCTGTTCTTACCAGAAAAATGAAAACACTGTACAAAACAAACTCAATTGTTTTTATTTCCCTTCTTGTTATGCACATTATTATGTTAGCACTGTCTTCAGCTTACTGATGAGTGAGGAAGAACTGAAAGGAAAAGAACCATAGGTTGTTCTCTTTCTCTTTCCTTTTATGTCATCATTTTCAGCATAAGTAGTTGGCTAACACAGGGAAGTAGCATGAGTAAGAAAGGATACGATGGAGTTCCTAAGTCATTTTTGTTTCTAAGGATGCCATTGCTTGCTTTCTGCCTTCAGAGCAAGTTCTGGTTTGAATGGAATAGATGGCTGCTCAGGCTCCAGTTTGTGTTGGAGCTAACATGCTTACCTTGTACTTGCTTTGCATCTTACTGCACTCCCAGGCTTTGTGGATCTCCACTGGAATTCTGTGTTCATAGAGTCCAATATAGAAAGTTATATGCAAACTCAGCAGCAAAGAATGGAGGACATTCTTATCTCTGTCCATGCCACATTATGCCACCAGACTTTACTTACAAAATACAAGTTCGAAGATAAAATAATTAGAAATTTCCAGATGGAGACAGCAGAGCATTAAACCAAATTGGGGGCACTTCTGAGCATGAGCCCTGAGTGACTGCACAGGTTGTACGCCCATGAAGCTGACTCTGATTGAAATAGTCTACTTCTAAATGATTTTAGATACATATTTGGATAAGCGATGCATCTGAGGACATAAAATCTCCTGAGTTCTAGTGTTGTTTTTTTTTCCTCAACTGAGTGACTTTGAGCAAATGATATTTTAATCTGCAGGCTCTCAGAATTTAATTGGATGGTTTCATCTTTCCTTTATTCTGTCTTGACCTAAAAAAGCTAGAAGAGTGAATTAACTACATCCTTTTGCTCAGTTTTTCCAGATTCAGTTTAAAGAAAAGTTTGGTAAAAATGTATGCCATGCTTACTTGGATATTTAAGCATGAGTCTGAGAGGGGAACAGATTGCCCTGTACAAAGGTTTTAACTCCCAAGAGAGGGCTGTGGTTGATTGAAGGAACAAGGGTAGGAGTGAGAAGTTGGACATTGTGGGGAACATGGTTATGGTTTGTCGGGGCATGTATCATGGTTCATTGGGGCATGTATCTAGTCTGGATGTGCATCAGATAAACCAGGAGAGGTCTAAGAAAGAGCTCATCAACCCTCAACCCTCTCCAGAATAAATACATAAAAAGGTAGTTTGTAGATTAAAATTGCAGATGTTCAATGATAAATTTTAAATAGCTTTTTATGCATAGATAATTTAATGGCTTCAATAAGGCCATTAATAAATAAATGTCATCTATACAAATTGCCTAATAGAAATATCCAAGTAAGGTATTTATAATGCCATTTAACCAGAAAAATACTTTCATCAGCGTTCATGTAACTAAAGCACAGAACACTTTCAGGTTACTTTATAACTATTACAATAATAGGAACTCAAAATGTTTACTGAATGTAAAATTAAATGAAAAACAATCCTGTTTTGCAAAAAAATTGTTTAAGCCTACGTGATGGGCCCCTAAGGTGTCATTGAATGCAGTAAATTCCACTAGCCATGATTTTATTAGTAAGAAATATCTATTAATCAACACTTCCCTTTTTAAAAAAATGTTTAATGTTCATTTACTTTTGAAGGAGAGAGAAACAGAGTGTGAGTGGGGAGGGGCAGAGAGAGAAGGAGACACAGAATACAAAGCAGGCTCCAGGCTCTAAACTGTCAGCACAGAGCTCAACACAGGGCTCAAACCCACGGACCACAAGATCATGACCTGAGCCGAAGTCAGACACTTAACGGACTGAGCCACCCGGGCGCCCCTGACACTTCCCTTTTTAACCTACTATGTAATGATTATGGAGTTTCATATATAGCCCTGGGACTGAAGCAGTAATTCAAAATCTTTAAATGGTAACATTACATTCAATTTTATTTTAATAACATTACATTTCAGTGCTTTGGAGATTTTTTAAAATTTTCTAATAAAACTAAATTTATTCAACACCCTCATGAAAGCCTTGATTATAAGTATCCAACAGTAGAAAAAGTAGAAAACAGATTTGTAGATTTCTAATACATTAATACAAAGTACGCAACTACATACAGTCCATCCTACAGGCAAAGAGGTAGAAGGGGAAAAAGAAGCCTGTGGTTGAGGTCTAGTAATAAATAAATACAGAAGTAGAGATGATCCATAATATAGTATATTCTACCACCAATACTGCAGCCAAAATGTACGAAAAAATTTTTTTCAAAACAAATCAGGAGAAAGATGATAATGGCTGGGACTCTTGTAATACACCTCAAAGGCTATGGGAGAGCCAACCCAACGCACTGTGTCGTCTGTGTATATGGTGGCTTGTGATTTTTGCCATAAGGAAGAAATATAAAAATTTAAGCTTGGATTAAAAACTATAAAGCTACAGGGTGTCCGTAAAAAGTGGTTCACTTCTTATTGTTATTTATACTATGCAATTTTACAAATCCAGTTTTAAACATAAGCACTGTGTCATCTTATTATAAGGTAGGCAAATGATCTCCCTCATTATGAAAAGTTTGAACTGGTGATAAGTTTTATCTGAATATTTAGAAAAAAGGCGATGAGAGTGCTTTGGTCTGGGTTCAAGTAAGAGGCTTTCGAAGGAAGATTTTAGAACTGAAGAGCTCTGAGTGTTTTGAAGATTTAATTCCCAGAACTGGTATTTATAGTGCATGCGGTGTTTGATTATCAATATACACTATTCTCTGACCAAATGTAAGTATTTTATTTACTTAGTTTCTAGAGTAAGATTCCCAGACTCTTCTATATATCATCAAAGACATATTTCTGCTTCTTAAAAAAAAACCCTTATTTTCATCTTGTCAAATAAAGCTGATGAATTTATTATTTTTCTAGATGCCTGCCCTTTTAAAGTTATACAATTCACTTTTGTGTCACAAGCCCTGCTATCAAAACAACATCCTTTAAAAAAACAAAACAAAACTGCATGATGCAAGTGTAAATTTTATCCCTGTGCAGATGGTTGATATACTACCTTTTGGTAAAAGGAGGTGCAGGTAGGGATAACACAATCCAGACCACTTTTCATGGCATTGTTCAAGTATAGAACAATCAGAGAGCCCACCTGGGATCATCTTCTACATTAAGAATACTCAGTGGGTGAATAGATGCACCAATCCAACCTTTTAAAATAATGATGCAGTCGGTTAAGCATCTGACTCTTGATTTCAGCTCAGGACATGATCTCACAGTTTATGAGATGAAGCCCCACAGGTGCTATCAGAGCAGAGCCTGCTTGGGATTCTCTCCTCTCTCTGCCCTTCCCCTGCTTGTTCTCTCTCAAAATAAATAAGCAAACTTTAAAATAAAATAATGATGCATTTATCTGTTTTTTTAAGTTAAAACATTTTTTTAATATTCATTTTTGAGAGAGAGAGAGAGAATAAGCAGAGGAGGGGCAGAAAAAGATGGAGATAGAGAATTCAGAGCTGTCAGCGCAAAGCCCGACTTGTGGCTCAAACTCACAAACCAGGAGATCATGACCTGAGCTAAAGTCAGACGCCTAACTGACTGAGCTGCCCAGGCACGCCTAGCTTTTTTTTTTTTTTTTTTTACTATATAACTAATGCCAGAAAGAAAAAATTTTAAACTTCCCTTTTGATTAAACTTCCTGGGCATAAAACTATGGAAATCAAAGCTTTTCCTATACCCACTTTCCATTTCCTTTATTTGATTTACATAAATTCCCATGGTATTGGAGTCCTTATCCAGGGTACACCTTTATCATGGATGACATTAATCCAAGCTATATCTAAAAGATTCTTTATTGAAAGAAAATAAGTCTGTGTTAGTAATCTAAGAATCTGTAAATGATCATTGCCAGCATTGACCATCTGTGAACTGGGAAGCTGCCTTGGGAAAAATGTTGCTTCTTTTTATAACAAGCAGGCTGATAGATCAAGGAAATGCTCTTGCTGCAATGTTTCTTGACTAAAGCAGGGCAGTTGACAGAAATTTCCCTTGGTCCCCTTTAAGATGTTAAAGTGTAGGCAGCATGATGGTATTACAAGTGTCTTCACAGTTGACAGGACATTGTACCCAAAGGGTATTCTCTACCAGTCTGGAGGGAATTTTCTAGTAGCGTATCCTGGGCCAGTTCTTTGAGTTGCCTAACTCAAGATTTATAGCAATGATTTAGATCATGATTTTATTTTATTTTAAAGTTTTTTTTAATGTTTAATGTTTATTTATTTTTGAGAGAGAGAGAGAAACAGAGTATGAGTGGGGGAGGGGCAGAGAGAGAGGGAGACACAGAATCCGAAGCAGGCTCCAGGCTCTCGTCTGTCAGCACAGAGCCTGACGCGGGGCTCGAACTCATGAATTGTGAGATCGTGACCTGAGTGAAGTCGGATGCTAAACCAACTGAGCCACCCAGGCACCCCTTAAAGGGATTTTTTAAAGCATAGCTCCACTCCAAATATTTACAGAAGACAAATATATAAAATAGATGGAAACAGAATGGCTTTGGTGAAGGCGAGAAGTAAACAAAGACACTTCCACACCTGTATAGGTCTTTCCAGAGCTCAGTCAATTAACCTAGGTTAATAATGAGTTTTTTGGAACTCATTCTGTGCCAGTCATTGTGCTAAGAACTCTGTAATATATTATCTCATATAATCATCACCCCACCTTTCTATGTGAAAGAATCTCTTATTAGCTCCATTTTACAGACAAAGAAACTAAGAGTCAGAGCTGCTATTAATTGTTAATTAATGGTCACACAGTGCTAAATAATGGAGCTGAGTCTTGACACCAGGTTTCCTGACTCCAAAGCTCAGGCTTTAACTGCCATAGTATTTGGCCTATGAATGCATGCATGTTACAGGTGTCAAACACTGGGCAAGTACAGGAAGGTGAGAGGAACAATACTGGCAAAGGGTTCACTCAAAACAACCCAAATCCCAAAGCACCCCATCCAGCCAAAGAACACTGGATTGATCTAGATCTGCTTTCCTATCTCTTACCTCCATCTTCATTCTCCTCTGCCTGTCTTCCTTTCCCAACTATTCATCTGTGGCTTCTCTTACTTAGTCTGCAGCATCCCTTGATCAAATTTGGCACCTTGTGGTTAAACACAGGCTTTGCCCTACGATTTTCCCATTGCTTCTCTGATTGAATCTGACACTTACTTCTGCTTTTTAGGAGCCCAGACATCTGTTTTCAGTTTTATGATGCCCCAGGTGTAGCCACCAAAACGCCAGATGTGGGGAAACTGTTGGTACTGGGAAAATTAACAGAGTGAACATCAAATGCATTCTGTTTCTTTTATTTAGAACAAAAACACAAGTCACTTGCATTTTGTGGTGAAAACAAGTGCTCAGGTTCCCACACTTGCATGTGAACTTCTTCTTTCCTAAAAATTATTGCCTTGAGCAAAAGTGTTTCAACAATGGTTTGAAAAGAAAAAAGTTATTTGTTCCATACTAGTCATTAAAGAAATACTTGTAAAAAATGTGACAGGCTTAACTGCATCTCTCTCTCTCTCTCTCTCTCTCTCTCTCTCTCTTGCCTAGTAAACAACTCAAAAGCAATAGGCAATTAATATTTGTGTAGCACTGAATGTATAGAAGGACTCTTTCTATAACCATCAACAAATGCGCATGTAAAGAAAAATATTTGGTCTTTCAAAGAGAATTAGGAAAAATATTTTCACTCTGATTCTTGCAAAGTTCTCTCCATGATGTGATCTAAATGAACTATGGGTATGAGTTCAAACAATCTGGGTTGCTGCAGGAGACTGGCCTTAGCTCTTTTCGTTTCAGCCTCCTAGAAAGGAGGCCTGCAGGGGGCTGAGAAGATGAGGTGCCCACACTGCACCTGCCTGCATCTTACCCAGACCTCACTGTCACTCAAAACTTTCTGTCAAGGGATAGTGTTCTTCTGAGCTCCTTTGGCCCTTGTGTCCACCATGACATCAAATATTCCTATAATTCCCTAGGCCCAGGGACGTGCCTGCCTCTCTGGACAGATGTTAGAGTAAAGAAACAATGCCCATTTGCTTGCCAATACCCCAGCTTTGATACTTTCTGTTGGGGTTTCAGTTGCATAATCAGTAACATTTTCTAGGGCCTGGAGCTAAGTAAGAGAAAGATGCAAGAAGTGGGCAGTTGGGGATCAAAACATCACCTCAATTACTGACAAAGGCTGATTGGAGGATGTAGTTTGGCAGCAGAACTGGACAAACTGCCTTCCCCACTCACAGGCAGTACCAGCTGACCCTATGCTATCCCTGTAAAATTCACAGCATAGAGGAACAGCCCAGAAGGTATGTTCTCAGCAGAAAGGTAGATTTCAAAGAGAATCAAGGAAGGAGCATGCTCATCTTCTTCAAATTTACCAATCAGTAATTCACTCCACACTCTATGGGGTGGTGTGGAAGGAAATATGATCTGAGGTAAGAATATATACGGACCCTTGGCAGTGGCCCATGGTCTGATCATCTAGTCAGGAATATAGAAAGAAAGGGACTAGACGATTGGAGGCAAAGAACAGAGGCATGTGGCAAGTCATAGGGAATAGGCACTGAGTGTGAGGATTTTTGATTCATTTGTTAATGCCTGCTGCAAGCATCCAACACAAGTGCTGAACAAAGTAAACAAAATTTCTCAGCTACTAGTTGATATTAGCCAGCATTGCCATTGTCAACCCTGGAACAGACATGATGGAAACCTGAAACAGACTGTCTATGGTGACAGAGATAGAGGCTATGAATTGGCCCAAAAGCATGGACTTCTACTTCCTAGGACCAGTCTAACTATTGCTACCTCTGAATGTCAGCAGCATAGACCAACACTGGGGTCTGCATATGGAACTATTCTTCAGAGACCAGCTTAAGTGTCTTTTCTATCCTGGAAGAGCCAGTAATTCGTCATCACAGGTAACAATATTTATTCCAAGTATGAGTTTGCCTTTCCTGTTCACAGATCCACAACCAACACCATTTTCTGAAAGCTTATGGGAAGCTTGATCCACAGACAGGAAGTCCCACTCAACATGGCCTCTGACCAGGGGATCCATTTCATGGGGAAGAAAATGCAAGAATGAGTCCATGACTCCATGTTCTATTTGAATAGTATAGTCAGAAAATAACTTGAGTTTTCCATTTGGCCTTTGGCATTACCTGAGTAGACATTATGGAGTTGTTAACATTTTTTTCTTATATACTGTTACTTATAGGCTGAATTGTGTCACCTGCAAAATTCATGTATTGAAATCCTAAGCTCCAGTAAGAAACCTTTAAAGAGGTAATTAAAGTAAAATGAGGTCATTAGGATGGCCCTAATCCATTATGACACAGTGAGAAGACAGCCATCTACAAACCAAAGAGAGAGGTTCCAGAATGAAATCAACTCTGCTAACGTCTTAATCTGGGATTTGTAGCCCCTAGAACTGTAAGAAAATAAATTTCTGTTGTTTAAGCCACCCAGTCTGTGGTATTTGTTATGGCAGCTCTAATGAGCTATACTAAGTTAATAATAACTAACATTTATAGTAGTTACCTTTATGGTTTATAAAGCACTTTCAGTTACATATCTTATTTGAATCTCATAACAACTCTGAGGTGGTTATAAATTTCAGTTGGGAAATTGAGGACATGGGAGTCCCTAAGATCACATAGTAAATGACAAAACTAGGTCTTGAAGCTAAGTTTTGTTTTGTTTTGTTTTGTTTTTAAATAGGCTCATGCCCAGCATAGAACCCAAAGTGGGGTTTAAACTCATAACCATGAGATCAATACCTGAACTGAGATCAAGAGTCACATGCTTAACCAACTGAGCCATCCAGGTGCCACTTGAACCTAAGCAATCCGACTCCATCTCCTCTCCATCCAGTGGGACCTTCTCTTTTTAAAAATCATCAGTGGCCACATTCCTTACTTAGAATGGCATACCATGCCCTTCACATTCCAGTGTGCCCTAGCTTTCCCGTTCCACCTACTGTCATTCACCTCCTCCAGCCTCATGCTTTATCAATACGGAATCACCCCCCTCATTAAACACACCTTGCTCTCTCATTGCCATTGTGTGAACTGTTTCTCCAGCTGTGACACCTTTGATGCTTTCCCAACTTGACAAATAACAACACATAATTCAAAACCCAGCCTAATATCACCTTCTCTGTGATCGCCTCCCTCCCCCCACTCTTGGCTATCTCTCTTTTGTGCTCCCATATTTTGCATACTTATCTACAATTGCATTTATCTCATGAGACTGGGAAGCAAATTAGAGTGAAAAGGGCCAGTGTCTTGGAGCCAGGCAGACATAGGGTCAACTTCTGACACTGCCATGTTTCATTCAGTCAAATAGCTTTTATTGAATATAAATTACATGAAAGGCATTGAGCCATGTTCTAGGAGTACAAAGAGGACAAAGCTTGCTCACCCTGGAAGAAATTCAATCCCAATATAATCTAGTTGAGGATTCAAACAGTAAATTACAATTTAGAGAGACAAATGCATGGCTAGAGATATGTCCAGGGAGCACTGGACAAAGCATTGGCCCTTCTTTAGGTCAAGGAAAGGTTTTTGAAGGACAAACAGGAATTCGATGATGGCAGGTAGAAAATTTCAGGCAGAGGAATTAAATATACCAATGAGTGAGAAACCAGCAAGGTAACTCTCCAAAGCCTTGGTCTCTTCATCTCTCACTGGGGAGATGTACACTGACCTCTTATGGCTGGTGATAGGATTAAATGACACATCATATATAAACCATCCAGTAAAGTGCCTGACATTGAGTAAGTGCTCAAATATTAAGACTATTATTTTGTTCCAGTTATTTCTGCTTCTGTCTCTCCTGCTTGGCCATGGAAGCTTTTTGAGGGTCAGGAACAGTCTTGTTCATCCTTGTATCATTAACTTCTGACACTGTGTCTGGCATATAGTGAGTGCTAAATATATACTAGTTGAATAAGCTTATGAATGCATGAAGGACTGAGTATGTGTTTCAGGATCTCATCTATTCTAAGACAAAGGTAAGCAGTTTAAGGAAAAAAAAACCACCAACTATAGCTGCCATTTTAAGATCTTCAGACTTTTCAGGACACCTGGATGGCTCAGTCGGTTAAGTGTCTAACTTAGGCTCAGGTCATGATCTCGCGGTTCGTGGGTTTGAGCCCTGTGTCAGGCTCTGTGCTGCCAGCTCAGAGCCTAGAGCCTGTTTCAGATTCTGTGTCTTCTCCCTCTGTCTCTGCTTCTCCCTTGTGCGTGTGTGCTTGCTCTCTCTCTTAAAAATAAATAAACATTAAAAAAACCTTCAGACTTCAAAATTTCCCCTTTTTCAATTAACAGAATAATTTTTTATGTCTCCTGATTTATCAGAAATTACCAAAAACTGTTTTAAAAAAATT
Organism: Felis catus; assembly: GCF_018350175.1. NCBI lineage: Eukaryota > Metazoa > Chordata > Mammalia > Carnivora > Felidae > Felis > Felis catus. Next base: position 78,919,418 of record NC_058375.1, on the reverse strand, counting down.
CAAAGAGCAGCAGATCTAGGATAAGTCGATTTTGATATGAAAAAAGAGGAGTAATAAATACTAGTATAAATCCATGAGGTTCCTGGCTGGCTCAGTTAATAGAGCATGCGACTCTTGATCTCGAGGTTGTAAGTTTGAGCCCTACTTTAGGTGTAGAGATTACTTAAAATAAAATCTTAAAAAAAAATCCAAATCCCCTGATCTTATTTCCTTCAACAGTTATTAATACTTATGGAGGATTAAAACATCTATTTCACTGAGACGTTGGTTGGTGATAGAAGGCTGGGAGACCAATGTCTCAGGAACTCTTTCTTTCCCCTTGGCAAGTCCTAAGAGGATCTTGGGAACATGGTGAAAACATTGCTTTAATACATTTTGTAAATACCATGTGTGTAACTAGAAGCTTCTAGGTCTTTGTTACAATCATTCTTTTTAGCATCAGAAAATGATAAGATAAATAGACATCAGTCTCAAGGTCAGATTCTCTTGAAACAATCCCAAGCTATTAACTGAAAGAGTAATTAAATTGTAATTGAAGCACACTTTAAATAGCCTAACAAATCTTTGTCCAGTCAAGCATCCCTAGAGGAGATGCTGTACTTCTGCATTAATCTTAAAGGTACTCCAGCTGTATGTGTAATCTGAATTTATGCTCCAAATTATCAAACCCAGATTCTACTTTCCGCTGTTCAATCTATTTTCTTCAGTTTGTATGCAGATTCTGCCAAGCAGGTGGTCTGTAGCTTGCAACTGACAACACTTACCAGCTGTTAAATTTACACATTGCTCTAATTTAAATGCTTAATTGCTCTCAGTGCACTCAATTTACAGCTCATAAACCCCTCCCAAATGCCCCCCAAACCTCTCTGCCTATGATGGGTTCAAAGTTAAATGAACCACAGTGTTCCTTGGTGGAAACATGAAATATCTGATTAATCTTATACTGTTTAAATGTTTATAATTATTTGTCAGAAAAAATTTCTGAGTGTTTTCTGTAAGTTAGTTTTGGAGAGAAGTAGAAGGTTGGGTTCAGCAACTGCCAGTTTACCTACTAGTCCCTTAACATCCTTGCTCTTTGAAACCGGAACATAGGATGGTACCTGCCCTTATCTTTATATAGTGTCTAGGATGACCAGGGAGGATCATGGAAATATTAAACACTTTGTAGACAGTGACTACATCATTGAAAACTATTCCAATGTCAATGGCATCTAACAAAGGTAAAGAAAACAGGTGCTGTGTCTGGTGGGAGCATCTGTGAAGGCTTATCTACCATCTACCTGCTCCCTTTCCTGGGAAACTGAATGCTGAATTTCAGAGTTATTTCATCCTAAGATTTTATGAATGAGGATACAGAGCCCAGAAAGTTCAAATGGTTTGCCCAGCTAGTGAGTGACGAAGAGCAGGACTGGAATCTCAGGTCTTTGCTGCCTCAGGCAGTATCTTGGCCCCTTGACCACCCAGCCTCTTTGTCCCCCAATTTTTTACCATCAACTGCAGCAAGGAGAGAGGACAGAATGGAAAATAAGCCTTTTGAAAACCTTGCATAAGATACAGAAATGGATTTTTGTCTGTTTTTAAATGTTTTTATTATAAGGGGCGCCTGGGTGGCACAGTCGGTTAAGCATCCGACTTCGGCCAGGTCACGATCTCGTGGTCTGTGAGTTCGAGCCCCGCGTCAGGCTCTGGGCTGATGGCTCAGAGCCTGGAGCCTGTTTCCGATTCTGTGTCTCCCTCTCTCTCTGCCCCTCCCCCGTTCATGCTCTGTCTCTCTCTGTCCCAAAAATAAATAAATGTTAAATGTTTTTATTATTTAGTTTTGAGAGAGAGAGAGAGAGAGAGAGACACAGAGCATGAACCGGGGAGGGGCAAAGAGACACAGAATATGAAGCGGGCTTCAGGCTCCCAAGCTGTCAGCACAGAGCCCGATGCGGAGCTCGAACTCAAAAACCTTGAGATCATGACGTGAGCTGAAGTCAGTCGCTTAAACGACTGAAACACTTAGGTGCCCCTGCAAATGGATTTTTTTCAACCAACAATACCCAGGTACTATCTGCTTTAAGCCAACCCACATTTGCAAATAGAGATTTATACTAGGCTAAATTATGGAGTGCTTATCGACTTAATTTAAAAGGATTCACGGGGTGCCTGAGTGGCTCAGTTAGTTAAGCCTCCAACTTCAACCCAGGTTATGATATTTAGGTTCATGGGTTCCAGCCCTGCGTCAGGCTCTGTGCTGACAGCTCAGAGCCTGAAGTCTGCTTCAAATTCTGTGTCTTCCTCTTTCTTTATCCCTCCCCTGCTTGCACTCTGTCTCTCTCTCTCAAAAATAAATAAACGTTAAAAAAGGATTCACTGTTGGACTGCCTTAAAATCTGGGTTTCATACTGGATTTTAAAGTGGCTTATGCTGGCCCCAAGAACACATCTATGATGTAAAATAATATGTAAAAATAATATGTAAAATTTATGCATTCAACCAATTAGCAAGTGGTGTTTATAAAGTACCTAACTGTGCCAGGTGCCATATGATTTTTTAAAATAATAAGTACAATATAAGCAGTCTTCCCTACTGAGAAGGAGCTTGTATCTTAATTGTGGGCACAAGACAAGCAAATGAAACAACCTGAAAATTTAAAAGTATATAATGAAGCTAAAATGTACAGTACGGAAAATTTGCAGGATATGGATAATTAAAAAGGCAAGTGAAAAAATTTGTGACACGCACACATCTTTGTACTAATTTTATTTGTATACTTTTGTATATTCATGGTCCATCAACGCAAATGAGAAACTATGACCAGTGATTTGGCAAGTTTGTAAGAGTTTTGACGCCCCCTAGTGGCCAGTAATAATAGTAGGGAAAGTCTGAATTTACTGTTCGCAACAACTTTTGATGCTGTAAACAATGGGGAAAATTTTAATTTAAAACTACTTTTCAAAGTTTTCTTTGAATAACAGAGGCCACATAGTATAGTGGTTAACACATAATCTCTGGAGGTACACTGCCTCAATTTAAGCACCAGCTTTGCCACTTACTTGAGCCTCGGCAGGCAAATGAGCCTTAATCTTTCCAGGTGTCTACAAAATGGGAATAATAATAGTATTGTATTCATGACATTGTTATGATAATTAACTTAGCTAATATTTGTAAAGCACTTAGAATAGTGCCTATCACACAATAAGCATAATATAAATGTTTGCTAAATAAAATAAAACAAATCACAACAATGACAATAAAGATCATCCTTATATTTAAGTTTACAATAATTTATATTTTTGCTAACTTGGGTAAACTATTTAACTTCTCTGGGCTTAAGTTCCTTTAATAGTAAATAACTAGGGGCGCCTGGGTGGCCCAGTTGGTTGAGCATCCGACTTTGGCTCAGGTCATGATCTCGCGGTTTGTGAGTTGGAGCCCCGCATCGGGCTCTGTGCTGACAGCTCAGAGCCTGGAGTCTGCTTCGGATTCTGAGTCTCCTTCTCTCTCTGCCCATCCCCCACTTGTGCTCTGTCTCTCTCTCTCTCAAAAATAAACAAATGTAAAAAAATTTAATAATAGTAAATAATTATATGCCAAGAAAAATTTTTAAATGGACTATGTACATATGTATTTAAGACTTTTAGAGTTTTATCAACATCCCCCAGCAGAGACAACATTTGTTACAACTGATGAATCCGTTGACACAACATTATCACCCATGTCCATAGTTGACATTATGATTCACTCTTGATGTTGTACATTTTATGGGTCTGGACAAATGTTTTCCAGAAGGTCATATAGTTGAAATCATAGAGTATGTAGCTTTTTCAGATGGTCTTCTTTCACTTAGTAATATGCATTTAAAGTTCTTCCATATCTTTTCATAGCTTGTTTTTCTTTAGTGCTGAATAATATCCCATTGTCTGGATGTAACACAGTTTATTTATCCATTCACTTACTGAAGGACATCTTGGTTGCTTCCAAGTTTTGGCAATTGTGAATAAAGCTGCTGTAAATACACATGTTCATATTTTTGTGGACATATATTTTTAACTCCTTTGGGTAAATACCAAGGACCATGATTGCTGGATCATATAAGAGTATGTTAAGAGCGTAACAGTATATGCCAAACTGTCTCCCAAAGCGGCTGTACCATTTTGCATTCCCATTAGCAATGAATGAGAGTTCCTGTTCCAATCCTTGCCAGAATTTGGTGTTGTCAGTGTTGTGAATTTTGGCCATCATGATAGGTATGTATCTCATTGTTGATATTTTCATATCATTGATGATATACAATGCAGAGCATCTTTTCATGTTTATTTGCCATCTGCATATCTTCTTTGGTCAGGTGTGACTATATTTTTAAGATTTAATTTAATTTAATTTAATTTAATTTAATTTAATTTTAGAGAGAAAGCATGAGTGGGGAAGAGGGACAGAAGGAGAGAAGGGGGGGAGAGAAAGAGAATCATTTTTTAAAAGTTTTTTATTTATTTTTCAGAGAGAGACAGAGTGCGAGCAGGGAGGAACAAAGAGGGAGGCACAGAATCCGAAGCAGGCTCCAGGCTATGAGCTGCCAGCATAGAGCCTGATGCAGGGCTCGAACCGAAGAACCATGAGATCATGACCTGAGCCAGAGTCAGATGCTTAAACAACTGAGCCACACAGGTGCCCTGAAAAAGAGAGAGAATCTGAAGCAGGCTCCACACTCAGCGTGGAGCCTGACACAGGGTTCAATCCCATAACCCTGAGATCATGATCTGAGCTGAAATCAAGAGCTGGATACTCAACCAACTGACTGAGCCACAAAGGTGCCTCAATGCATGGCTTTATTTTTTTGGACAGCTTTAGATTTATAAAAAAAATTGACAACATAATCCATAGAATTGCCTTATACCCTACACCCAGTTTCTCCTATTATTACCATATTATATCCATATTGTACATTTGTTACAATCTATGAACCAACATTGATACATTATTATTAACTAAAGTTCATAGTTTATTCATGCTGCCTTAGTTCTTACCTAATGTCCTTTTACTACACTAGGATCTCATTCGGGATACCACATTACATTTATGTTTACAGGTCTCATTAGGCTCCTTTTGACTATGACAATTTTTCAGACTTCCTTTGTTTTTGACGGCCTTAACAATTTTGAGGAGGACGGTCAAATATTTTGTAGAATGTCCTTAAATTGGAACTTGACATTTTTCTCGTGATTATATTGGAGTTACGGGATTTGGGGAGGAAAACAACAGAGGCAAAGTGCCATTTTCATCACATCATATCAAGGTTGTATACTATCATCATGGTTTATGACTGTTGGTGCTGACATTGATCACCTGGTTGATGTAGTTTTGTCAGGTTTCTCCACCGTATGGTTGTTGTGTTTTCCTCCCTTTCCATAATCTTTGAAGGGAAGTCATTATATGCAGCCTTCATTTAGGGAGTAGGGATTTATGCTCCCTCTCCTTGAGGGCAGACAGTCTATGTAAATTCTTTGAAATTCTTCTGCATGGACAATTTGTCTCTTCTCCTTCATTTATTAATTTATATAATTATGTATATCAGTATTGACTCATAAATATTTATTTTATTCTTTGGATTATTATTTAATATTACTTTCATCTATCTATTTGCCAATTTTTTTCCACCTTTGGCTACAGGAAATTCTTTCAGTTGGCTCCTCTGCCCCTTTTTAAAATCATATACTTACTGGGGCGCCTGGGTGGCTCAGTCAGTTAAGCGTCAGACTTTGACTCAGGTCGTGATCTCACCGTTGGTGAGTTCAAGCCGCGCGTCGGGCTCTGTGCTGACAGCTCGGAGCCTGGAGCCTGCTTCAGATTCTGTGTCTCCTTCTCTCTCTGCCCCTCCCCAACTTGTGCTCTGTCTCTCTATGTCTCTCAAAAAATAAATAAATGTAAAAAAAATTTTTTTTAATAAAATAAAATAAAATAAAATCATATACTTACTTTTTGGCACGACAACATGCTCCAGGCTCACCCTGTATATTTCTTGCCCTAGTCCTCAAATCAGTCATTTCTTCAAAGAGCCCTAGTTCCTTTCACTGGAGAATGATATTAGAAACCAAGATCTGGGTGTTAGGTGTGTTCATGTGAAGGGTGTCATTTCTTTTAGGACCTATCAGTTAACAGGTCAAAGAAATATATGTTTGTATAGTTATTGATATATATATATATATATGTATACATATATATACGTATATATGTATATATGTATATATGTTTGTATGTGTATATGTATGTATGTATGTATGTATGTATATATATGTATGTATATATGCATGTATATATGTGTGTGTGCATGTATGTATATATACATACAAACATATATGTATGTGTATACGTGTGTATATATACACACACACATATAATACACGCACACATATAATACACGCATGTATATATATACATACACGCACACATATAATAGGCATATAATATATGCATCTATATTAGCTAAACCTAAGTTCCGACTGATGTCTTCAACTCTAGTACATTACCACATGGATTATTCTAGCCTCCTGGTCCTGCTTATCTAGAAGTTCTCCCTCCAACAAGTTACTTGGCCCCCACCACCTGCCATCCCTTTACTCAACTGTCTAGTTCCAGTATACATGTATAGAAGTATTGTTACCCCATATTCCCAAGTAAAACAACTTTATCAAATAGATAGTGTTCTTTTATGCAATTTCTTTTGCCTTCAGTCTTATAGATTCCATTCATTTCCCACTTTACTTAAGGTCAGCACCACTTCCCCCATCTCCTTCAGTGAAGTTGTTTCAGAACATTGTTAACACAGGGACATCATGGTCTGCTTTACTTCCTGGAGTCCTCTGACCTCCTGAATGATTTTATGTTAATCCTCCTACATTAACCTTCACTCTTTGTGACATACAGTTCTACAGGTTTTGATAAATGCACAATATGCATCTACCATTAAAGTATCCTAACAAGAGTTTCACCTCCCTAAATGTGTGCTAAATGTGTGCTAAATGTGTGCCTAAAGGTGTGCTTCACACCCCCACCCTTCCACCCCGAAGCCCTGACAACCACTGTTTTTGTCTCTATAGTTTTGCCTTCTCCTGAATGTCCTATAATTGGAGTCATACAGTGTGTAACCATTTTAGACTGCCTCTTTCCTTTAGTAATATGCCTTTAAGATTCCTCCTTGTTGGGGTGCCTGGCTCAATCAGTTGAGCATCTGACTTTGGCTCAGGTCACAATCTCATGATTCATGAGTTCAAGCCCCACGTGGGGCTCTGTGCTGTCAGCTCAGAGCTTGAAACCTGCTTCGGATTCTGTGTTTCCCTCTCTGCCCCTCTCCTGCTCATGTTCTGTCTCCCTCTCTCTCATATAAATAAATATTTTTTAAAAAAAGATCCCTCCTAGTCTTTTTGTGGCTTGGTAGTTTATTTCTTTTTATCTGTGAGTAATATCCCCTTGGATAGATGTACAATTTATCCAGTCAGGCAGCGTTTTAATAACTGAAAATGCAAAGATAAAGAAAAAAATCATTTTTAGGCCAGAGAATCTCACTGTCTTTGTAGTTGGTGGCACATAAATAAATTACAGCATGGTAAGAGCTATGTTACGTGTATAAGCAAAGTGCTATGGGCACCCAGAGGAGAAAGTGGATGTCTACAGGGAATGCAGTGAGGTGTAGGTACAGTGAAAAGTTGGCATTCGTCTTAGGCCTTGAAGAAAAAGTAGGCATTTGAGGGTGAGAAAGGAGAAGGAAGATGATTGGTGAAAAGAACCTGCCAGCAAGTATTGCAAGAACGTGAGAGAGATGGTCCTACGTCCTGGAAACAAGTGTATTTTTTCTAATCTGTATGCATGACCCCAGAGTTGGATTTGCAGATCAGAGAAATGGCTTTGTGGTGCCCCTTCCCTTGGATAATAGCAATGATAATGGCTCTAAGTTAATGAGCACCTACTACCATGTGCTAGGCACAGTGGTAGGTACTTTACACATATTTTTCCCTCACAGAACTGGACTTGTGTGTAACATATATGCAAAGATACGGAAGGATTCCTTCATTCGTTCTGTTGGAAGTTGATTCTACTGACGGTGATTGCTTTCAAGGTGTGTATGGGTGACCTTAGAGATACTGTCTTAGGTGTGCAAAGACGGCCCTTTGAGTCTCTTCTTCTCTAGGCCCCTTTAAAAAAGCAATCACATTACCAACTGCTGTGTTCTGTGGGGGTGCCCACCTCCTCTGATTCAGGGATCAGGCCTCCAGATCATCTCGTCTTTTTATCTCTCAGATTTTATATTTACCTAAACGATTCCAGAAATGAGTGATAATAGGAACTGGGATCAGAATTGGAGGACATCACGCTTTTCTTTCAAGAAAGTAGTAAAATGGGGGGCGCCTGGGTGGCTCAGGTGGTTAAGCAGCAGACTTCGGCTCAGGTCATGATCTCGCAGTGCGTGAGTTCAAGCCCCGCGTCGGGCTCTGTGCTGACAGCTCAGAGCCTGGAGCCTGTTTCAGATTTTGTATCTCCCTCTCTCTGACCCTCCCCTGTTCATGCTCTGTCTCTCCCTGTCTCAAAAATAAATAAAACGTTAAAAAAATGTTTTTGTTTAAATAAAAAAAAAAAAAGAAAGTAGTAAAATGAGGTCAGCTTTCTGTGGACTCTGCTCCATGTAAGTTTCCTTAAGAAAGTCAAGACAAATCTGTTGATCTGTTTTGGGCTGCCTGCTTCTTACTCAGAGAGTTCAGAACTGAACTTTCCCCCCTCCTGTTGACTCTATGATATGTGGCAAGACCTTGAGATTGGGCCAATGTTCCAGGGAGGCCATCAGAACAGCACTGTTCTGGAATAGAGTTCTCTAGGGCAAAGAACTATAACAATGTGAAACTGGAAGAATAAGAGCTGCCTCAGTTCCAGCTCTGTTTGAGCCTCATGACTTTTGGCCCTGGAAGATGATATGTCAATTTGTACCAAAAAACAAATTACCAGTTTGGGATAATCTTTGACGAAGACTTGGCAATCCTATTGATGCTGCAGATCTTTTATGTGGTTCAGCCAATGCAATCAGCCAAGGAAAGTGTACTAAGTGACACATCACAGAGCTAAAAATAAAGTGGCAGTTAATTTGAAACCCACAACTAGATGACAAAAATGGAACCAACCAAGTGACTCATAATTAATATTTTTCCAACATTTTAAATACTGATGATTGGGTTTCTTGCATTCATTTCCCATGATGCAAACGTCTCCAAACACTAAACTTAAATTTCTTGCAGAATAAAATTTCAAGATCTAAGGAACTACAAAGTCACAATTGCACAAATATCGATATGTGCCTTTATCCACATTTGTTTAGTTAGTATTTGGCTTATAGTCCTTATAAATGTATCAGTATTATGATCACACCTTTCCATTTAGGTAAAAAGTTACTTTAGTCAAGTTAAACTGGAGGTGGCTGTGTAAACCAGTTCTGCTCCTCAACTGAAGCATCCCAAAGGTAGGTATATGTTTTAAGAGTACTTGTCTCTCCATGCAACAGACACTTCCAGTTGTCCTCTGAAAATCATGGTAACTCCCTGCTCCTCAGGGTTTTTTTTTTAAGTTTTTATTTAAATTCCAGTTAGTTAACATGCAGTGTAATATTAATTTCAGGTATAAAATATGGTGATTTAGCACTTCCATATTTCACCTGCTGCTCATCACGAAAAGTGCCCCCTTTAATTCCCATCACCTATGTAACCCATCCCCCCACCCACATCCCTTCTGGTAATCATATTTATTCTCTATAGTTAAGAGTCTGTTTCTTGGTTTCTCTCTCCCTCTCTCTGCCTCTCTCTCCCTTTTTTTCCTGCTTTGTTCATTGTTTTATTTCTTAAATTCCACATATAAGTGAAATCATATGGTATTTGTCTTTCTCTGACAGACTTATTTCACTTAACATATACTCTAGCTCCATCCATGTCATTGCAAATGGCAAGATTTCATTCTTTTTGTGGCTGAATAAATATAAATATATATAAATATAATACACACACATACATATACATATACATAACACACAACATCTTTATCCATTCACCAATTTTTTAAAACTTCATAGCCTTTTTTTAAAGTTTATTTTTATTTATTTTGAGAGAGAGAGAGAAAGAGAGAGAGAGAACAAGTGGGGGAAGGGCAGAGAGAGGAGACAGAATCCCAAGCAGGCTCTGTGCTGTCAGTGCAGAACCCGATGTGGGGCTTGAACTCACAAATTGTAAGATAGTGACCTGAGCTGAGGTCAAGAGTTGGAAGCTTAACTGACTAAGCCACCCAGCTGTCCCTATCCATTCATCAACTGATGGACCCTTGTTCTGCTCCCCAGTTTTTAAGTGGGTCATATGGCCACTTAAAATAAAGACCACATTTCCTTAGCCTGCCTTGTAGATAGATAGGTATGGCCTGATAATTAAGTTCAGATAAATGATATGTAAGTGTCATATAGCAGTCTCCAGGAACCTTCCTTAATTTAGCTTTCTTCTCCATTCCTTCCTTCTTCCTCCTGGCTGGATGGTGAGCAGCTATCTTGCACCATAAAGTGATCTGAGAACAGAAGCCAGGCCTGGAAGAACAATTTCATAGAGCAAATCACCATGCTAGTTCTGGCCTGCCTCACGCTGGACTTTCATGTGGGATAAACTTATATCTTTTTCAAGCAACTGTCACTAGCAACTGAACATAATTCTAACTGTTAAACCCTAAAATCCCTAGAATACTCTAGCATATCACCACCAAGGTGGAATGTATAGTAATAAAAGTTTATTGAGTAAATGCTGCAAGTATTAGAGTATACATTATTTTTGTTGGCCCAGAAGTTCATGGGGTGAAATAGGAAAACAGCAAGGTCATCCCAAGGCCATAGGGAAATGACCAGGAGACTAGCCATTGTCAGACAAGTAAGGAAGCGATAGTCAAAGCTAAGGCCCAGCAAAAGAAGACACGACCCAGTCGGGGGGGCCTGGAGGTAAGAGGAGATTGTGAATATCTATCTCTGGCCTAAAGGATAATGAACAAGTAGCTCAGGGCCTATGCCAGAGGTTGTCTACTATGGACAAGTTTGCTCTTCAGGGGACATTGGCAATATCTGGAGACATTTTGGGTTGTCACAACTGGTTGGGGGAGGGGTGGTGTTGTGGGCACCTAGTGCATAGTGACCACGGATGCTGCTAAAAATTCTACTATGCGCAGACAGTCCCCATAACAGAAATAATTATCCAGTCCCATATGTCAGTAGAGCTTAGGTGAAGAAATCCAGGTCTGCTGACTAGCTGTGAGGTTGGACCCCCAACTCCAGCTACTCTTGCAGTTCAGGCCAGAGGCCAAATGGATCATTTAGCCAGCCTGGATAACAGCTTGGAAAAAGACAATCCAGACTTTCGTGTTCAGCATCATTAAGCAGACATTGTGACCAAGCTGAGTTCCTACCGATTGCTCCCAGAATATTAAATAGCTTATACCTTAAAGTTCCTCTCACCACCCAAAGATAATTGTGCCCTACATAAGGCTGAGACTGTGACATGCTCACAAGCCATTAAGGAGAGTATGGGATATAAAACAGGTATGTATGGGGGGTTCTGATATCTCAGATGGAGAAGCCCCCTCCCGTTCCAAATGTGGGGAGAGAAATGAAACTGGCAAGCAGCTTCTCCTTTTGTGTGTATCATCTGTGTCCTAAATACGGGAATGTCTCCACATTCCCAAAGCCAGGGCTTGTGCGAGAGATCCATGCCAGAGTGGCTGGGAGGGCAGATCTATTCTTGATTCTGCAGTTGATTTGCTGTTTGAACTGAAATAACCCTCTGACTTTTCCAGGCACCAGTTTTCTTTATAGTGTGAAAGTCAAAATAATCATTAGCTGGAGGGGAGGCCTGAGGGAAAGAGAGAGGAAGAGCAAGTTGATTGAAACCTCTGGCTGTTAGGCACTATCTGCATAAATCAGCTCACTTAAACCTCAGAATATCCCTGTTGGTTATAGGATGACAGTACTGTGGAAATAAAGTCCTATTTATATTCCTGCATCTATGTTAGCATCCATACATCTGCTTCTCATATCAATTGGATTATAATTACTTTTGTTCCTCAGAAATTTATTTGCCCAACTGCATTAAATATTAATTGAATGCTTATTATGCACAAAGCACTATGCTTGGTGTTATGTGGCCCCTGCCCACAAAAGGCTTTTATTCCTGTGGGGAAGCAGATAGTCACACAAATAAATTATAATACAAGGCAGAAAAGTCACAACACCATAAAAGAGACATAAACAAAGCATTATGGGTCCATAGGGAGTGGAATAATCAATTTTGTTAGAAGAAGTTCAGTCATTCATTATTTTGTTTAAAACATATTATTGAACCTCTGATATACGCCAAGGCAGTCTGCTAAGTTGTGGAAATTCAAATATGAGTGAGACCAAAAAGCTTAACTGAGTGGGTAAGAGATGTACTATCGAGAAGTGGCATTTGAGCAACATTATGTTAAAAGTTGTTCATAGTCCCTCCAAAGCTCACGTATGTGGGTGCGGTGAGCGAGCATAACTCAGGGCACCAAATCAGCCTCCACATAGTTCCCAATCACTGCTCAAATCCCAATTCCCACCCATAACCACACCTGTTACACTTTAATTTAGGAGGTGGCTCCCCCACCAAGTCTGCTCTGTAATGTATATCCTCCATGAGGAGTTTTTTCAATGGATGTGCAATATTTCTCCCATTAGCAATTATCCACATTATTTCTGCTTGGAAACTATTATTAAAATGATACAACAAACATCGTTATACATGTGTCTTTGTGTGTTTATCTACGGACTAAAGCTTTAAATTGAGGTTGTAATAAACAAATTTCAAAGACAAGTCACCATTTGACAGGATCTCAGATTCCGAGGGACATGTAGGGTGTGTGATAGAGCACTGAGCCCCCAAGAGAAAAAGGCAGAAAGAGAAAATGGAAGGCTCTCAAGACAAACTTCACCTGTCTCATAATTTTGTGTGAAAGCAGGTCTGTCCATAACCTCAAACTGGGGTTTGCCAAGTGGGTCTTTACCCCTTTTAGTATCCTGCCTCAATGAGATTCATTTCTATCTGGCTGTGCTGAGCATTATACTAGCATGGACTAACAGACAGTTAACAGACAGCAGAAGTGGCAACAAATATTCAAGATAAACTTAAGATCCATTAACTTTTATCCTGTGATTGAAAGAGAGGGGGCCTGTTCAATTTTCGCTTCTGAAGGTAAGCGCTTTGAGAACCTCAGGTCTGATGCAATCATCAGAAGCTGTGTGGGAATACAGATCATGCTACTCTGGTGGTTCTAGTTTGCTGAAGGGTGTGGTGAGGATGCTAGTACAGTGAAGAGAGGAGAGAAAGAAAGCCCCCCCACCCCCAACCCACCTGCTCAAAAATATCCCCTCTTAAATTCCTGTCAGGAGAGTCAACGAATGATTCAGTCTTTAAAAAAAACAAACAAAACTAGATATAATTCACATACCATAAAATTCACCAAAGAATGTACAATTTAGTAGCTTTTTGGTATATTTACAAGGTTGTACAATCATCGCTACCATCTAATTCCAGAATGTTTTCATACTGCAAAAAGAAACATCATATCCATCAGCAGTCTCTGTCCAAGTCCCCTCCCCCAGCCCCTAATCTACTTTAAGTCACTGCAGTTTTGCCTATACTGGACATTTCATATAAGTGGAATGATACAATATGGGGTTTTATGTGACTTCTTCCAGTTGGCATAACCTTTTCATTATTGCTGAGAGGTTTTAATGAAATAAACTGATGGAATGAATAGCTTAAACATTTTTTTTCCTGCAACTCCAAACTCACATTCTTGCACTTTCAGTTTCTAGGCCTAGAGTTTATCTTTTTTTTTTTTTTTAATCATTTCTTTTGAGGGGTGCGTGGGTGGCTTAGTCAGTTGAGCATCTGACTCTTGATTTTGGCTCAGGTCATGATCCCAGAGTTGTGGGATCGAGTACCACATCGAGCCCCGCATTGAGCCCTGCATGGAACCCCCATGTGAGGTCCTGAGCTGAGCATGGAGCCTGCTTAAGATTTTGTCTCTCTGCCCCTCTCCCCCACTCACGTGCTCTCCCTTTCTCTCTTTCTCAAATAAAAATTAAAATATATATATATATTTTTAATATAGTGCTGATGCTCTGAAAAATCTATGGAGAGGAAAGATGTGAATGTGACCTTGTGCCATGTCTCTACTTTCCAGAGTCATTTTAGATTCAGAACTGATTATATATTATCTCTAACCAGCACAGTGATTCAGTTCTTTGGAAGAATAGAATTTTAATATCTCTTTCTGTTAATATCTTGCATTTTTAATGCCTTGTAGAGTAGATTAGTCTTAGAATCCACAAAATCTATGGTAAAACTTCTTTGGTCATGAAATTCTTTGCCGGATCCAGTAAATACTCTATACCTCTTTTCAGCACTCAGAACTTAAGCAATTACATGACTGATACTGTCTGAGTTACATAATTATCCAGGGGTGTATGTCTGCTTTGTTCATTGCTATATATTTCCCCAGTTTCTAGCACAATAGGTTGGTAGCATAGAAAGTGCTCAATAAATGTCTATTGAATAAATAAATGGAAATGAAGCATTTAAGAAATCCCTGCTTGTGAAAAAAAAAGAAAGAAATCCCTACTCATGTATTGCCTAATTTAAGATTTGGTCTAATTTCACTCTGGGTGAGAGTTTCTAACAATATACATAATAAAGCACTGGGAATTGGGAGACTGGCCTGATCAGACTTGGATCCCAGGCCTGTCAAGGGAGGGCAGTATTAGGACTTGAGTGGGAGCATATCTGTGAAGGAAGAGGAGTGCAGTTACCAAAAGAACAGGACACAAGGAACTGGGGAAACAAAACCAACAGCTGTCTACATGGTTGTCCATGAACTCATCATAAACTACTAATCACATTACATATTCCAGAAAGAACCCTTAGAATAAGAAAGAAGGAAAAAACACTAGGTATTCTGGGAAGGGGCTGAGAGAGGTCGGAGGAAGGAGAGGAAGGCAGAATGAGTGAGGAAGAGAGCACTAGCAGATGAGGATGGAGAGGGAGGTTAGCAGCAGACTAGGCAGGTGCAGCAGGCTGGGCTGCAAAGCCACGATTTTATTCTCAGTGTGGTAGAAGTTACAGGACCCATTTGTGTGTTTATTTTTTATGTATTTAAAAAATTTTTTAATGTTTATTTTTGGCACAGACTGTGAGTGGGGGAGGGGCAGAGAGAGGGAGACACAGAATCTGAAGCAGGCTCCAGGCTCTAAGCTGTCAGCACAGAGCCTGACACAGGGCTCGAACTCACGAACTGTGAGATCATGACCTGAGCTGAAGTCAGACACTTAACCAACTGAGCCACCCACGAGCCCCTATTTATTTATTTGAGAGAGAGAGAGAGAGAGAGAGAGAGAGAGCGAATAGGGGAGAGGGGCAGAGGGAGAGAGAGAACCTTAAACAGGCTTCACACTTAGTGAAGATCTGAGCCGAAATCAAGAGTCCTCCACTCAACTGACTGAGCCACCCAGGCAGCCCCCATTTACGTGTTTAAAAATCATTCTGGCAGCCATGTGGAGAATGAAACACAGAGAGGTGGCAAAAGGGGAAGTCTGGGAATCAGTTAGGAGCTTATTGCCAACCAGGCAAGTGGTGCTGATGACTGGGACTGGGCTGGTAGCAGGCAAGGTAGCGAGATATGTTAGATTACCTAGACATTAAGTGACTGTGTACACAAACAATTAACTTCGATTGGGATACATGCTACAAAAGAGATGAATAAGGTAACTTGGCCTGGTCTGGAGGGCAGGAGAGCAATCAGGTGAAGTTTCTTTGAGCAAATAACATTCCAATTGGAACTGGAAAGCTAATAAGTGGAGAGGGAGAGAAGAAAAGTTTCTAGCACAGGAATGTGGGCGGGAAGGCTTTGAGGCCAGGAAGAGCTCACTCCAGGAACCAAAAGGCAGCCACTGTGGCTGGAGCAGAGAGAAGGAGGAGCAGTTACATGAGATGAAGTTGGTGGGGTCAGCAGGAGCCAGATCTTATAGGGTCTTCTAAGCCTTAAACGCCTGTTAAGACTGGCACAAGGAAGCCATAGAAGGGTTTTAAGCCTGAGGGGAACATTATTGGTTCCTTCTGTTAACATATATTTATTAAACATCATCAACATGACCATCACTTACACAGTCAGATTCACAGCTTAGAGAGAGTACTTTTATTTTTTTAATGTTTATTTATTTTGAGAGAGAGAGAGAGAGAGAGAGAGAGAGAGAGAGAGACAGCATGAGCAGGGGAGAGGCAGAGAGAGAGGGAGATAGAGAAATAATCCCAAGCAGGCTCTCTACTGACAGCAGAGAGCCCAAGGAAGGGCTGGAACCCACAAACTGAGAGATCATGACCTGAGCTGAAGTCTAACACTTAACCGACTGAGCCATCCAGCTGCCCCTAGAAAGTGTACTTTAATTGCAATATGGGAAGTGAATAGTAGGAAGCAAGAGTGAGTGCAGAGGACTGAGTGGTGGATTTTTGAAGTAGACCGCATAAGATGGTGGTGGTTTGTACATGGAGGTGGCAGTGGGCATAGAAGGAGGTGGATGATGTGGGGATTGGCAGGTTGGGAGGAGTAGGGGTGTAGGAGAGGCTCAGAGATTGGGCACTGTGCAATAGACATTGGCGGATGGAGTTTAGCAAAGGGTTGGGACATTGTATTAGATTCCAAGGAGCACCTAGTCGGTCCCCTGCTTCTTATCCTGTAGCATCTTAGAATGTCCTTAGAGGATTGTGATAATTTTTGCAGAATGACTAGCAGGAAATAGATGGCATGCTCAACTTGGAGTACTTCTAAGTGAGCTTGTTTACAAAAGGTTGCTTACAAGGATGGGGGGCAGAGTGTAGAAGAATCGCAAAGGATAACCCTAGGCCCCGAATAGATGTGGTAAGTTACCAGAACCTAGCTGGGAGAAAGTCATATAGAGAAGGTCACTTTGACCTATGATCTTTGGTTAAGGGATTCACAGAGAAGAAGCCAGGTGAGTAGAAATTCTCCCTGACTTGCTCTTCTCCCTCTCACCAGTCCACTTGCCCGGGATCCCCATTGGCCAACCCCAACCAGAAGCCAAAGGGCTTGGAAAATCTGCAGTGTATTCAGGTCAGCCTCCAGGTATAGGGTGAAGGGTGAAGAATGGATCTGGAAGGGCAAACATAAGTCCATGCTGGAACCCAGTCAATTACATTAACAACTCAAATTCTCACCTCTTGGCCTGTATTGGAATAGGATTTCAGACATTTTAAGTGGGAAACGAAAATGGAAGAAGAAAAATGTTCCCAACTGTTGGAGGAAGTCCCTCCACCTATCCTTATCTATTACTTGGGATATTTAGTTGCAAATTCCGATGAAAATACCCTTTGGGGATCTGCAGCTTTTGCCAATCTTTCTTTCAGCAAGATCTTCAAAAATACAGTTTGAGAAGTAAAGGATTTTGCAGTGAAGTTCAAAGAAATTCAGTTTGCATCCTGCACAAGTGTGAATTGTTTTCTGCAACCTAGGCAACTCCTTGGAGCTTAAATGCATCAGAAGCAGGGAATCCTGGCCAGATAACAAAATTATTTTGCCACTTCATGAATCTGATCTACCCAGGCTTTCTGCCTTTGTTTTTCCTATTACCCAAGTTACAGCAAATTTGTTTTTTTAGGCACATTGTCTTTTTAAGATCCATGACAAATCATGGAAAAGTCATCTATTGCTTCAAAGTCAGTTGGTCAGCACATTTTCTATCCATGACCGGTAAAACAGGTTAGCCAGGTATCTTATTTCTTTGCCCTCTAAAATGTTATGGTCTTGGAACAGGCTTTTAATATTTTTCTTAATGGCTCCAGTTTTCACTGCAAGTTAACAATGATTATTTGTGGTCTGACAGTTCCCTTGGCATTACACCAAAAACAGAAGCAAGAAAGCACATTCTCCGCCAGGGAGGCTTAACGTCTAAGCCAGACATTCAGCTGTGAATCCAAATTTCCTTCTTTTCTATACTTCTTCTTTCTCTTGAGTAAAAAAATGTCATCTGGCAGGTTCTTTGGTTTTCTAGTTCCAGAAAACTATTTGAGCCCAGCAATTTCCAAAAATGTCATAGCATTTTCAAGTCAGTATAAATGTCAATCTGTTTTCTTAAAGAGAATATTTGTCTCCACGTTAAAAGAAAAGGAAGTATTTCTTTTCTCTACTTAGAGAGTTAGTTATCCAATATTGTCTTGGGTCAGAAATGCAGCCTGAGACTAGTAATGTAAATTGGTCAATAGCAAGTTGTGAGGCACATATAAAACAGACTAGAATGCTGTCCCTCTCTTGCTCTTCCTCCTCCAGCTCTGTCCCTGCCACCCCAGCCCCACCCATAACAATCCTCCAGTGTGAGAAAGGAGGAAAAAGTAGTGACCGGAGGGCAAGGGGAAGGTTGTGTGAAGAGCTCAGGAAAGCTTGGTTTCTGAACACTTTAACAAGTTCAATAACAATAAAAATGGCTCAATTAAAAGCCTTAGAACGAAAGACAGCTTAATTTTACCTTTTAAGTTTTTTTTTTAAATGTTTCTTTCTTTATTTTGAGAGAGATGGGTGGGGGGAAGGGCAAAAAGAGAGGGAGAGAGAATCCCACCTAAGCAGGCTCCACACTGACAGCACAGAGCCTGATGTGGGGCTCAATCTCACAAACTGTGAGATCATGACCTGAGCCCAAATCAAGAGTCAGATGCTTAACAGACTGAGCCACCCAGGTGCCCCTACATTTTAGTTTTAAAAATTAAGACCAGTGGACAGAATATTCTATTTAACAAAAATAAAAATTAATTTTAAAAGTCCAGGGCTAAAGTATGATCATTTAAGGATGAGAGATGATTAAGAAAGACAGGAGAATGAAAAGGTGGAGAGAGAGAAATGACCCCAATGATTGTCAAATTCCTGAGAAGCACAAATATGATGTATTCATAGTAGTGCTAGTATATTAACAGTAGTCTTTTTTTTGCATTAAAAATTTTTTAATTTATAATTTATTAAATATAACTTATATTTACCTATTAATAGCTAGTTTTGAGTATTTTTAAAGCAAATAATTAAATTTTTTTAATGTTTATTTATTTTTGAGAGAGAGAGAAAGAGAGAGACAGAGAGCACAAGCTGGGGAGGGGCAGAGAGAGAGGGAGACACAGAATCTGAAGCAGGCTCCAGGCTCCGAGCTGTCAGCACAAAGCCCAATGCAGGGCTTGAACCCACGAGCCAGGAGATCATGATTTGAGCCGAAGTTGGATGCTTAACCAACTGAGAAACCCAGGTACCCCTAAAGCAAATGATTTTTAAAATTTTAAAATTTTTAATAAAAACTTATGTATGTAGGGTCTATAACATGATGAATTGACATGATGAATTGATACACATAGTGAAATAACTACAGTCACGTTAGTCAACATGTCATCTCCTCACATAATTTCTGTTTTTGTGTGTGTAATGAGTGTACCTGAAATCTACACTCTTAGTGTATTTTCAGTGTTCAGTACAGTATTAAGTACAGTTGACCCTTGAACAACATGAGTTTGAACCGTATGGGTTCATGCAGGTTTTTTTTACAGTACAGTCCTACTATAAATGTATTTTCTCTTCCTTATGATTTTCTTACGATTTTATTTTCTCCAGCTTACTTTACTGTAAGAATACAGTATGTGATATATATAACATACAAAACAGGAGTTAATTGACTATACTATCTGCAAGTCTTCTGTCAACAGTAGGCTATTGATAGTCAAGTTTGGGGGGGAGTCAAAAATTATATGTGGGGAAGATGAATGCAGGCTTGGGGAAATAGATAAAGGGGATTAAGAGGTACAAACTTCCAGTTATAAATTAAATAAGTCACTGGGATGAAAAATACAGCATAGGGAATATAGTCAATAATATTGTAATACACTTATCATGGTGAGTATTTCTTAATGTATATAATTGTTGATTCACTATGTTGTACACCTGAAACTAATTTTTTATGTCAACTATATTCAATTAAAAATTTAAAAAATAAAAAATAAATACATGCAGATTTCGACTTCGTGGGGGCCGATATCCTGACTCCCATGTTGTTCAAGAGTCAACTGTATACTTAATCATGCTTACTTTAGTTCATTAGACTTATTCATATTACACAACTGTTAATTTGTATTCTTTAACCAACACCTTCCAAACCCACTCCATCGCCTACCCCTATCAAACCCTGGTAATTCTACTCTCAGCTTTTATGAGTTCAATCTTCTTTTTAGATTCCACACGTAAGTGACATCATACAGTATTTGTCTTTCTCTGTCCGGCTTATTTCACTTAGCAAAATGCCCCCCAGGTTTATCTTGATAGGACCTCACTGTCTGCTCATACACTCCTTTCCAGCTTTCCAGCTGGTTAAAAAGCCATCTCTACAGTCCCAGAGCCTTACAGTTTCTAACCTGATCTCTAAAATCTACATCACCCTAACTTCTATTGGCCTGGTTTATAATGAATAATTCCTTGCTTTGAGTTGGCCTCTAATATTTGTGGGCAACTGATTAAACACTTATTGCTGACTCATTGCCCAGTTTAATAAGTGATCCATGTATTTTCTGAACAGTGTATCTGGTAGAATAGCCCAGGCCTTAAAATTAGGCAGATCTGGGGCACCTGATTGGTGGCTCAGACGGTTGAGCATCTGGCTTCAGCTCTGGTTATGATCTCGTGGTTCATGTGTTTGAGCCCGTCGTGGGCTCTGACAGCTCAGAGCCTGGGGCCTGCTTTGGATTCTGTCTCCCTCTCTCTCTCTGCCCCTCCCCTACTTGTTCTCTCTCTCTCTCAAAAATAAATCAATAAACATTAAAAAAAGAAAGGCAGATCTGAGTTTGGGTCCCAAACTGCCAATTTACCAACTGTGTGACTTTGGTTAAGTTACCTAACTGCGCTGAGCTTAAATTTTCTTATTTGTGAAATATGGACCCTGGGCCATTGCTAGATTATTTGAGACTTCATATGTCAAAGAGCATAATGTCTGGCAGATGCTACTTTTCATTCTCCTTTCTTTCCAACCCATCCAGTAGGGGGAAAAGTGAAGGGAGAAGATACGGTTTTATGGGTGTCTAAAGTTCTACTTAATATTTCACCAAAAAGAGAGATGGGACTTCCTGGGTTTATGAATAATCTAACTAAAATTCCTGGCAACAGATGAGTCTCCTTTTTTTTTTTTTTTTAAATGTTTTTTATTATTTATGTTTTGAGAGACAGCGCGAGCAGGGGAGGGGCAGAGAGAGAGGGAGACACAGAATCTGAAGCAGGCTGTCAGCGCAGAGCCTGATCCGGGGCTTGAACTCACAAACTGTGAGATCATGACCTGAACCAAAGTTAGATGCTTAACTGACTGAACCACCCAGGTGCCCCAACACAATGAGTCTCCTAATGTTTCAATCCCAAGATTAAGAATCATGAGAAAAGTAGTGGTGCCTGCAGTGCCAAGGGCATTATTCAACACTCTTTGAGTATTTCAGTTAAATCTCAGTAGTGATGTTTTTTGCAGTAGGCCTTTTCTTTTTTTGCTTGGCAAATTATCCTGGCCTAATTTTTAGAAAGGGAGAATAGGAAAAAGAAAACTCTGAATATCAATCAGTTCCCATGCTTATAAATAGTAAACGGAATTAAAACTGCCTAATGAAATCAATCCATTAAGAATTCTCTTTCATAAAAGCAAAAAAAAAAAATAATTCTAAAAAGATAACAACAACAAAAAAGTGTTTGGCATAATGTGCCTCTAAAGAAATAACCTTTTCTCCAAGCAATAAAGGTGATGGCAGAAAAACAATGGCTAATTAATTAGAATAAATGTGGTTGAGAAAAGCTATTTCATAAAGTAAAAACCAGGAAGCAAAGAGAAACCCAGGCAAAGATTTAGTAATAAATAATAAAAATGATCAAGGGACTGACATTAAAGAAAATAAGTGGCCATGATAAAGGAGTCTTGACTCAGGAAAAACACTCAATGATTTCAGCTGTGGAGATAATCCCATGATATATAGATAGAACTGCTGGATGATGGGCACCTGGGGAGAGCAAGAAAGTACGCACTAAAAAATAGGCACCTTGACAAACTAGCATCCCTCTAGCTTTCCTATGCAGAATCTTAGTCCAGGCACAGGACCTAGGAGTCACCAGGCTAAGCATGCTAATATCCTTGTACCCATCTGGCTTCTTCCAGAGTGTCTGAGATTTGGAATAACTAGGCCAATATGCACCTCCTCCCTTCCATAGAAATCCCTATTCCTGCCCCAGTCTTGGGATATAAGAAGTGGCTAAGCAAGTAAAAAAATGCAAGAATCTAGCCAGCTCACCATACAGCAGGGTAAAGAAATTATGCAAAATCTGAGTGTATCTATGATTGCCTCATAGAGGGTCATGGATTTTGGTTTGCCTCAGGCTTCATGCCACCTAAACTTGATTTAAATCCAGCATACTTCTCTAGGCAGCCAGCCTAGCTTCCCAGAATCCACAGAGCTAAGGAAGGAGTCAGGATTGGCCTGTTCCAGATTATGGCAGAGGACACAGACCTGCCCAATTTGAGTCTTTGCCCTCAGGACTGACCTAAAGCCAACTCAATCACTAAAGTATTTGCTTTTTCATGGTATTGAAGACCAAAGACAGGAAAGATTAGATGATCATGTCAGTAACAAAGGTTAATTTCCTGCCAATTCTGTGGTCTGTTTGCTCAGTAATCTTACTTCTTTATCAGGCAATATATTTTTCTAATGTTTATTTATTTTGAGTGAGAGAGAGAGAGAGATAGAGAGAGAGAGAGAGAGAGAGAGAGAGAGAGAGAGAGAGAGAGAGAGAGAGAGAGAGAGTGCACTCGTGCAAGGGGGAGGGGCAGAGGTAGAGGAAGATAGAGACTTCTAAGCAGGCTCTGCGCTGTCAGCGAGGAGCCTGACAAGGGGCTCAATCTCACAACTGTGAGATCATGACCTGAACTGAAATGAAGAGTTGGTTGGTTAACCAAATGAGCCATTCAGGCACCCCTTTATCAGGCAATATTAGTGGTGAGACCAGGAGTAGGAGTGTACAAGAGAGGAGAGTGGTAGGAAGCCATTAAGAAAGGAGATGCTACAACCATTAACTCTCTTGCTCCTTACCTCTTTTCTCTGAATAAATCTGATCCTCTCCATTCCTCCAGAAAAATTAAGGTCCTGTTTGCATGAGCATCTACATTTCACAGGGTTGAATCATTCTTTCCTGTGGACCCATCAAGGTTTACTAGGGCTTAGATGCTCCCCAGCTGAGAGCGACCCTAAATGCTACAGTGACACTCTGAACATGAGTCTTTTGGAAGCCTTGGTGAAAAGAAACCAGCTCCCAATTCTACATCTCTTCTTGTTGAATCTTCTCGCTTTTCCATCCTTATATCGACCCTGCAGGACAAATTTCTACTCTGAGCTGCAGTTAAAAGCCCAAATCCTGCTTTTCTACCTCATTCCTGCTATCCCATTTCCCAGGAGCAACCCCTCCATTAATTTGGAATAGATTACCTTGAATGACACAACCCATAATCACAGTCTTACTTTTTTTTTTTCACTCTAAAATAAGTTCTTGGATCAGAAGCAATGGTGTTTGGTATTCCATACTGGTGGATGAGACATTAACTAAGTAAATGTACAATATTTCTGTAAGATATATGATGGGAAAGAAAGATTATCCAGAATAAATTTCTATTCCAATGAGGACAAATTACCAAATTCCTCAGTAACAGTAATAGAAGGGGAGGGGGGGAGGCCAATGTAGTAAGTCTGCCACCAGGTGGCAGTCTCTTCTTGCTAAGTGTAGTGCATAATGGCGTGCCCAAGGAAGATGGAATTCAGGGCTCAAGGTCAGGCTGACATTCAGCAGTTGCAGTAGCCAGATCAGCTTTGTTGAAGGGAACCTCATATTAAGTCCATGAGTAATCTTCATCACTGACACCATTAATCTCTCCATCAGTCTATTGTGCAAGTAGAGAAGTGTTTGGGGAAAGAAGCTGAGAGTCACAGAGTGAATAATCTTGTCCATCTGATTATTCAGATCATCCTTGATGGGCATTCACTAGGGACACAAATTTCTCACATTCTGAGATCATTCCAAGATACTCCTTCATATACATCTTTCCTAAACCCCCAGCTACTAATCCCCTGATGTTTTGTTCTTCCAAGTGTCTAAACATGTGACCAACCCTTAACTACTGCCTTTGAATTTATATAGACCTACATTTGAGTCCATCTCTCTTTCTTGACCAATCAGCCATTAGATGTACTGGTCAAAGTTATGCCCACTGAGAAGATTTTCATTCCTCACTGTGTTTTCAGGACACATCTAATTTGGACTGCTTCTAGCAATTTTGACTGGTAACATCATATCGTGGAAAACTAGTTGTAATCCAGGCTTGAATTTCTTCTGCCTTTGTCAATTGATCATAGAGAATTTTTCATAAGGATATACGTGTGGATTGAGTGTGAAAGGAGGAAGTATACTGTGAGAGATACCTGCTCATGCAACTTGGGTCTCAGAAGTTGTTTAAACCTAATTTTACATATGTCATTTCCCCTTGACGATGGAATGCTTAGCTTACCAAATTTATGGCTTGGTGGTGCAGACAACTCCCAGTTAAGATGTGCAACTCACTTTATATTGGGTGTCCTGAGGTCTGGTAGGGGTGGCTAGAGGCCCTGGTAAGACACATGTATCCTAGAGTTGGGAGATAAACTCTATGTAGATTCCAAGACCATCCACTTCAGTGTAGTTTTTAGGAGTCCAGTGGTTAAAGTTTGCCAGAATAACCTCTCCAAGGTGAAAGACAAATGGCAGCATCTTTCACCCCCACAATAAAGAAATAAGCACAAAGCCCTGGAAGTCTCTTAGGGTTCTGGAAACAATATATTCCCCACTTAGGAATATTGCTCCTGTCCATATAATGCATGACATGGAATGCTGTCAGCTTTGAGGGGGCTCGGAGCAAGGAAGGGCACTCTAACATGTACAAAGTGTGGTACAGTCAGAACTGCCACTTGGGTCATATCCAGCAGGCACTACAGTGAAGGAGATGTCCATAGTGGCAAAAAATACAGTAAGGGGCATATGGAGAACTCCAGTGGGAGAATCACAAGGCTGGCCCCTGAAGTTCTGGAGAAAGTTAATGCTATCAATAGCAGAAAATTATACACCTTTTGAAAAACAGATCTTGGCAAGTTACAGAGGACAACTTACATTGGTAGAGGCAGAATGCTTGAGTATGGAGCATCAGATGACCCACGCACCCAGAACTTTCTGTTATAAGCTATGTTTTGCCAATACAACCAAGTCAAAAAGTTGGATGGGCCCAGTATCAATTCTCCATAAGATGGAAATGGTGTATCCACGATCAAGTTCGAGCAGGATTAGAGGGCATAAGTAGCTGTATAAGCAAATAGGTCAGACCCTCATTTCACTTATCACAGTTGCATTAACTCCCCTCCTATGGTTTGTACTATGACCTTGCAAAGTGTCCCATATGACCAATCAAAATGGAGAGAAAAGCCCAAGATTGGTTTATAGATGGGTCAATTCATTAAGTGCATTAAATGGATTAGCCATTTCGAAATGGATTATGGCAATATTCAGAGGTGGTCCTAGAAGACAGTGGAGACAGTAGAGAGAGGAAATCTTTCAAAAGGACAGAACTAGGAGCAGAGTACCTGGTCATCTGCTTTGGTGGAAGGAAAAATGGCCTGAGTTAAGAAAATAAACAAATTCCTGGGTCTTTGATAATGGCTTGACTGTCTGGTTGGAGGTCTGGAGAAAAAGGGACTGGAAGACCAGAGACAAAGAGGTCTGCTTAGAGTAACGTGTATAGAAATGTGGAAGTAGGTACAAAGTGTAAAGGGTTTTGTATTACACATTAACACCAGAAAGCATCCACCAGATACTAAACAACAAAGTAGACAAAATGGCTCAGCTAACTGATATTAAGCAGATCTCATTATCAGCAATCCCAGAGATGACATGATGGTCACATAATGGCAATGTGGCAGAGATGGAGGCTACATATGTGCCCAATAGCATGGACTCATATTTAGCAAGCCCAATCCAGTTGCCTCTGTCTCTGAAACTCTAACTTCTCTGCAACAGAGATCAATATTATGCTCACAATGTAGCGTTATTTTCCAAGGAAATCATCCTGGACATTGGAATTTTCCTATTCTGAAAGGCTAGTGGCTCACTCTTATGAAGATAATACCTATTCCAGATAGAAGTTTGCCTTTCCTAAGAAAGCCTTAGCCAGGAGCTTATAAAATACTTTATTCACAGGTATGGAATCCAACACAGCATAATATCTGACCAGGAGACCTGATTTAGAGCAAAAGTGCAGGAATGGACCTATGACTATGGGTCCAATTGGTACATCACATACCAGATGCAGCCAGGCTCAAAAAATGCCAAAATGTCAACTGAAGTACCAACTTTGTCTGTCTGCCTGCTTGTCTATATCTATTTGTCAGAGTAACATACCAAAAATTGAAATAGTGATTATTTCTCTATGGCAGTTTTTATTTTCTTATTTTTACTTACCCGTATTTTCTATAGTTTCTAAATGTGTTAGTGTTAAGTTGAAGGGGAAAGGGTAAAGAAAACTCTTTCATTGCTTCAGAAACTAGCCCTCTAACTTCTGAGCTCCAGAATCTTTGCCTTTTCTCTCTTGAACTTTCTAAAGCCTGTGTGGCTCTTTTATCACCATAAAAATCTGGTGCTTTCAGAAACACTTCTTACCACAGAAATCTGTATCACGGAAGCACTTGTCTCCCATTGTCCTGGACTCTCTGAATCTGTCATTGTTCTTCTATCAGGGTTCTGAGTGCTTCTTGTAGAATCTGGCAAAGAAGTTTACCTGGTACTTTCTGAATTCTAGAAGCCTGCTAGTATTTATCTCAAGTCCCAGAAACTCCTATTCCACAGTGAATCTGTGTTATTTATTGCTGTATAACAAATTGCCCCCAAATTAGCAGTTAAAGCAGTATTTATTATCTCACACAGTTCCCAAAGGTCAGATCCAGGAACAGGTTAGCAGGGTAGATCTGGTTAGGATATCTTATGATGTTGCAGTCAATGTCATCTGGAGCTGCCATCATGTCAAGCCTTGAATGATGCCAAGGAGCTGCTCCAAGATGACTCACTCACATGGTTTTTGGTTCAGTTCTTCATTGTGTGTATCTTTCCTCACCACACGGCAGCTGTTTTCCCCCAGAATGAGCAATCCAAGAGACAGTAACCTAGATAGAAGCTGCAATTGCAATATCTTTTATAGCCTAGTCTTGGAATTAACACATCAATTATGTCATATTCAGTTTGTTAGAAGCAATTCACTGTGTCTAGCCCATACTTAAAGGAAGGGAAGACTCTTATAGAGAGTAGCAAAGAATTTATGGATATATTTTAAAACCACAGAATCCAACTTAGGAAAGACTTCCAGATGTAGCAGAATCCACCCATCCCATTAGTTTCCTCTGAAGCTTAACACTGTCTCCAGGGAATAGTGGCAAATTGCTGAGTTCAAACCTAGCTAGGTATTCAGAAACCTGTACACCGTATACACTTATTATCTTCCTGAGCTGTGGAAGCCATCACTTATTCCTTCTCTTCAGTACATGTGGATAATCCTGGGGTGTCATCAGGTCCTTGAATTTTAAAAAAGCACCCTTTAATTACCAACCATGCTGTTATTTTCCTCAAGCTCCAGAACTGTGTTGAGATTTGAGGTCACAAAATACAAAGAAAAGCCACAGAATATAAAAAGGATAGGCTTTTCACTCAGGAAGAACCACTAATTTATTCTTTGTTCAAATAAATAAATGAAAAACAAATAAAAATCAGTTTACAGGAGTATTCAGCAATAGTGTATGAAATGGGATATTTGTAATCCGTAGGCCTGAAAAGTATGGAAGGAAAGATTTGGGTTCAGTGATCAGTAAAAGTTTGATGAAGAGCTGATTACTATTAAACTAAATCTGTTTCCAGGCATCACTGGAAACAGGAACTAGATTATTCTTCTGCCAGAAACAGCAACAACAACAACAACCAGACAAAATGCTTTTGAAACTTAAAAAAATTACCTTAAGAAACTAGAAAAAGAAGAGCAAATTAAGTTCAGAATACACAGAAGGGAAATAATGAAGATAAAACAGAAATAAAATAGAAAACAATACGGACTTCAAGCTGTATTACAAAGCTGTAATCATCAAGACAGCCTGGTATTGGCATAAGAACAGACACTCAGATCAATGGAACAGAACAAAGAACCCAGAAATGGACCCACAAACATATGGCCAACTAATCTTTGACAAAGCAGGAAAGAATATCTAATGGAATAAAGACAATCTCTTCAGTAAGTGGTGCTGGGAAACTGCACAGCAAAATGCAGAAAAATGAACCTGGACCACTTTCTTACACCATACACAAAAATAAACTCAAAATGGATGAAAGACCTAAATGTAAGACAGGAAGCCATCAAAATCCTTGAGGAAAAAGCAGGCAAAAACCTGTTTGGCCTTGGTGCAGCAACTTCTTACTCAACACGCCTCTGGAGGCAAGGGAAACAAAAGCAAAAATAAACTATTGGGGCCTCATCAAAATAAAAAGCTTCTGCACAGAGAAGGAAACAATCAACAGAACTAAAAGGCAACCGACAGAATGGGAGAAGATACTTGCAAACAAACAAAAAAAACCCATAAAGATACAAACCATATGTTAAACCATAAACAAACAAAAAACTAACCATAAAGGGTTAGTATCCAAAATCTGTAAAGAACTTATCAAACCCAACCCGCAAAAAACAAAGAATCCAGTGAAGAAATGGACAGAGGACGTGAATAGACACTTTTCCAAAGAAGACATCCAGATGGTCAACAGGCACATGAAAAAATGCTCAACATCTCTCATCATCAGGGAAATACAAATCAAAACCACAATGAGATACCACCTCACACCTGTCAGAATGGCTAACATGAACAACTCAGGCAACAAAAGATGTTGATGAGGATGTGGAGAAAGGATCTCTTTTGCACTGCTGGTGGGAATGCAAGCTGGTGCAGCCACTCTGGAAAACAGTATGAAGGTTCTTCAAAAATTAAAAGTATAACTACCCTATGACCCAGCAATTGCACTGCTAGGTATTTATCCAAGGGATACAGGTATGATGTTTCAAAGGGGCATATGCACTCCAATGTTTATAGCAGCATTATCAACAATAGCCAAAGTATGGAAAGAGCCCAAATGTCCATCGATGGATGAATGGATAAAGAAGATGTGGTGTGTGTGTGTGTGTGTGTGTCTGTGTGTGTGTGTGTGTGTGCATGTATGTATATGTGTGTGTATACAATGGAGTATTACTTGGCAATCAAAAAGAATGAAATCTTGCCATTTGCAACTATGTGGATGGAACTTGAGGCATTATGCTAAGTGAAATTAGTCAAAGAAAGACAAATGTCATATGACTTCACTCATATGAGAACTTTTAGACATAAAACAGATGAACATAAGGTAAGGGAAGCAAAAATAATATAAAAACAGAGAGGGGGACAAAAAACATAAGAGACTTTTAAATATGGAGAACAAACAGAGGGTTGCTGGAGGAGTTGTGGGAGGGGGATGGGCTAAATAGGTAAGAGGCATTAAGGAATCTACTCCTGAAATCATTGTTGCACTATATGCTAACTTAGTTGTAAATTAAAAAAATAAATTACATAAAAATAAAAATAAAATAGAAAACAATAGAGAAAAATCAATGAAACCAAAAGTTGGTTCTTTAAAATAATCAATAACATTAATAAACTAATAAATCTCAAGCCAGCTTGGTTAAGAAAAAGAAAGAGAGTATGCAAATTAACAATATCAAGAATGAAATTAGTGACATCACTAAAGATTCTAGAGCTATTAAAAAGATAATAAGGGAATATTATGAATAACTTTGTACTATAAATCCAACAGCTTAGATAAAATGGACAAATTCCTTGAAGGACAGGGCGCCTGGGTGGCTCAGTCAGTTAAGAGTCAGACTTCAGCTCAGGTCATGTTCTCACAATCCGTGAGTTCAACCCCGCGTGGGGCTCTGTGCTGTTGTAACAGCTCAGAGCCTGGAGCCTGCGTTGGATTCTGTATCTCCCTCTCTCTCTGCCCCCTCCCCCACTCAAGCTCTGCCTCTCTCTCTCTCAAAAAATAAACTTGAAAAAAAATTCCTTGAAGGACATAAACTACTAAAATTTACTCAAGAAGAAAAAATTAACAGAGCCCTACATCTTTTAAAGAATTAAATTTGTGGTTAAAAACTTTCATACAAAGAAAACTCCACACCCAGATTGCTTCACTGTCAAATTGTAACTAACATAGAAGGAAGAAATAATACCAATTCTGCATAAACTCTCTCAGAAAATTGAAAAGCAGAGAGTTTTTCTCAACTCTTTCTATAAGGCTAGTATTATCCTGATACCCAAACCAGACAAAGACATTGTAAGAAAAGAAAACTTTAGACCAATGTCCTTTGTGAACATAGTGCAAAAATTCTAAAAATATTTTTACCAAGTCAAATCCAACAATATATAAATGGAATATTACATTATAGCCAAATAGGATTCATCCCAGGAATGCAAGGGTAGTTTAACATTTGAAAAACCAATCAAGGCAATTTATCATATTAATGAACAGAAAAAGAAAAGCTATAAGATCATCTCAATATATGGAGAAAAAAACATTGAACAAAATCGAGCATCCATTGCCAATAAAAACTCTTACAAACTAAAATTAGAAGAGAACTTCCTCAACTTGATAATGACATATATCAAAAACCTATGGCTAACATCATACTTAATGGTGAAAGATAGAATGCTTTCCACCTAAGATTAGAGACAAGTCAATGATATTCATTCTCACCACTTCTATTCAACATTGTACTAGAGGTTCTAGTCAGAGTAGTAAATTAAAGAAGAGAAATAAAACACATCCAGATCAGAAAGAGCACAATTATCTTTATTCACAGATGAAATAGCTATCTATGTACAAAATCTGAAAGAATCTCCAAAAATACACTAGAGCAAATAAATGAGCTCGGTAAGGTCTCGGCACACAATATTAACCTACAAAAATCTATTGTATTCCTGTATATTACCAATAAACAATTGGAATTGAAATTTTAACATACTATTTACAATGGTATCAAAAATATGAAATACTTAGAGACAAATCTGACATAAGATGTGAAAGGCTTGTATATTGAAAACTATAAAATGTTATTGAAAGAAACACTAAATATATTGAAAGCCATACCTTGTACATGAGTCAAAAGACTCAATATTGTTCAGATGTCACTTCTCCCCCAATTTGTTCTTTAGATTCAATGCAATTCCAATGAAAATCTCAGTCAACTTTTTCATAGAAATTGATAAGCTAACTCAAAAATTCATGTGGAAATGCAAACATATTTTAATAGTCAAACAATTTTGAATTTTTTTTTTCAACGTTTATTTATTTTTTTGGGACAGAGAGAGACAGAGCATGAACGGGGGAGGGGCAGAGAGAGAGAGAGAGACACAGAATCGGAAACAGGCTCCAGGCTCTGAGCCATCAGCCCAGAGCCTGACGCGGGGCTCAAACTCACGGACCGCGAGATCGTGACCTGGCTGAAGTCGGACGCTTAACCGACTGCGCCACCCAGGCGCCCCAATAGTCAAACAATTTTGAAAAAAGAAAAAAAGAACAAAGTTGGAGAGTAAATATTACCTGAATTCAAGACTTCTTATAAAGTTACACTATTCAAGACTATATGATATTGGTGTAAAGATAGACAAATAAATTAATACAATAGATACTTTGGGAAAAACACCATATATTATGGACAACTGATTTTCAACAAACGTACAAAGTAAATTCAGTGAAAAACGAGAGTCTTTTCAACAAATGGTGTTGGAATAACTGTATATCCAGATACAAACCAATGAACTTAAATCTATACCTCATACCTCCCTCTCTCTCTCTGCCCTCCCCTGCTCGTACTCTGTCTCTCTCTATCTCTCTCCAAAATAAATAAACATTTAAAAAAAGGCGGGGGGAGCCTGGATGGCTCAGTTGGTTACACGTCCGACTTTAGCTTAAGTCATGATCTCACGGTTTGTGAGTTCAAGCCTCGCATAGGGCTCTGTGCTGACTGCTCAGAGCCTGAGGCCTGCTTCGGATTCTGTGTCTCCCTCTCTTTCTGCCCCTCCCTGCTCATACTCTGTCTCTTTCTCTGTCTCCAAAATAAATAAACATTAAAAACAATCTATACCTCATGCTATATGCAGAAATGAACTCAAAATGGACCATAACCTAGATGTAAAATCTAAAAAAATTATACTTCTGAAAAAACAGTGTAAAATGTTTGTGATCTTAAGTTAGGTAGACATTTCTAAGATATAATACCAAAAGAATAATCCATAAAATAAAAGCGATAAATTAGACTTCATCAAAATTAAACATTTTTATCTTCAAAAGATATTGTTTAGGAAATAAAAATGCAAGCCACTGACTAGGAGAAACTCAATAAAGAGACAAATAATCCAATAAAAAATGAGCAAAAGATTTGAATATCTTCACCAAAGAAAATATATGGATGGCAAAAAAGCACATAAAAAGATGCTCAATATTATTAGTCATTAGGGAAATGCAAATTAAAACCATACCTACCACTATGCAGCCATTATAATGAAAAAATAGATATGAAGTATCAGGGTGACTGGGTGGCTCAGTTGGTTGGGCGTCTGACTTCGTATCAGGTCATGATCTTATGGTCCATGGGTTCAAGCCCCACATCAGGCTCTGTGCTGACAGCTCAGAGCCTGGAGCCTGTTTTGGATTCTGTGTCTCCCTCTCTCTCTGCTCCTCCCCTGCTTGTGCCCTGTTTCTCTGTCTCTCTCTCAAAAATAAATACTAAAAACTTTTTTTAAAAAAACCTATATATTTCTTTAAAAAAAGATAATATGAAGTATTGACAATGATGTGGAAAAACTGAAACTTCATACTCTGTTTATGGGAATATAAGACAATATCAACTGGTTTGGAAGTCTTTTAAGAAGTTAAATATACACTTATCACATGATCAAGCCAAACTCCTAGGTATTTACCCAAGAGGAAAGTCAACATAAGTGTATACAAATACTTGTACCTGAGTGTTCATAACAGATTTATTTGTAATAGCCAAAAAGTTGGAACAACCCAAATGTTAGTGGATAAATGTACAAACAAATTGTGATATAGCCATACAATAGTGTACTACTCAGAATAGAACACAATGAACTATTGATACATACAACAACGTGAATGAATCTCAAAATAATTATGGTAAGTAAAAGAATTCTGACTAAAAATAAAATAAAAAGTGTACATACATACTGTGTTATTAAAACTCTAGACAATGCAAACTAATCTATGGTGACAGAAAATAGATTAGTGGTTACCTGGTTAGGGAGTAGCTAGGGAGAGGATCCATAGGGACATGAAAACTTGTATAGGTGATGAATACATTGCCTATTTTGACTGTGGTGATTGCTTCACAGGTGTCTACATACATTAAAACATCAAATTGTACATTTCAAACATATACAGTTTGCTGTATACCACTTACACCTCAATAAAGGTATTTAAAATTTGTAAAAGTGATAGTTTATCAAGGACTTGAAGGAAGTAAGGAAGTTAGTGTTATGGATAGTTAATGTGAGGTTTTAAAAAAATTTTAACCAGGGGCGCCTGGATGGCTCAGTCTGTTGAACGTCAGACTCTTGATTTCAGCTCTGGTCATGATCCGAGGGTTGTGGGACCAACCCCTCCCCCCACCCATTTGGGCTCTGCTCTGAGCATGAAGCCTGCATGAGATTCTCTCTCTCTCCCTCTGCCCCTCTCCCCACTCATGCACGCTCTCTCTAAAATAAAAAAAATTTTTTTAATCACAATGAGACACAAACAAAAGGATACTACGAGAGAGAGTTGTAAAAGAGGTTAGTTTTGTTTTGTTTTATTGCAAATGAGGAGTGTGCGTGTGTGTGCGTCTGTGTATGTGTGCATGTGTGATATTTTGTAATTCAACCAGTCAAAGCTTTGATACTAACCACACTACCCTTGCCTGTCCACCTGAAGGTGAGCTTGCTCAATGATCTATATGGGACTGGGCCCCAGAGTGAGTTCTTTTAGCTAGCCAATGAGCATCAACAACAGGAGGGATGTCCTTTCCCTCCGCCAAACCCCTGCCAAACTAAGCAAACAAATGTTCCAAAACAGGAAGATGTTCGGATGATTTCTATTACTTCCAAAAGTTATGAATCCATGGTGATGGCCAGTCTTGGCCTCTTACTTGAGACCCTGAGGGACTGACAGGTTTCTCCTCAGTCTTTTGTAAAAACACAAAAAACAAGCATTGCTTTTTATACTAAGAAGCTTAAAGCAGGGTTTTTGTGGATGCTTCATAAATTTTCCTTTATTGCAAAGATGAGTCCTATCTTCTTGGAAGGACCACAGATCTTGGTGTACCTTAAGAATAATAGACAACAGTTACAGCCTGTTCATCTTACCTCCTTTCCATGGAGAGAGAGAGAGGGACAGAGAGACACAGAGAGAGATACAGAGAGAGAGACAGAAAGAAAGACACACACACACACACACACACACACACACACAGAATCATTATATAACAGTGTTAGGGGCATCAGGATCCCCTCTATCTCCCCCATGGATTTTCTCAGGATTGCACATAGACAAAGGTCTGGAAGGAGACACAAGAAACCATCCATGGTTACCCACGGGCAGTTAGAATAGAGAAGGTGAGGGTAGGAAGACTTTCTGTGTCTTTTGGATATTTCATGAGTGCTTATACTCTTGGAATTAAAGCTCTCTTAAAAAAATTATTCCTGCTGTGAATTAGTCCTGTATGCCTGTTAGGTGTGTATGTTGAAATAGACCCAAAAATATAATCTGAGGAAAATCTTTGCCCTGCACTTTCTAGTTCTACCTCCATGCAAAAGTTTGGTGGCTTTATATTTTGGCATACTGGTTAGATGTTTTCCTTTCATAAAGGGTATTAATTCTATGTTGATTATGCTTAATTACACCATACAACTTCTATATTTTAGATTATTTTTAAGTGTTTATTTATTCAATTTGAGAGAGAGATAGAGAGGGAGAGAGAGAGAGAGAGAGAAAGTGCCAGCAGAAAGAGAGGGAGAGAGAGAATCCCAAACAGGTGCCGTGGTGTCAGTGCAGAGCCCGACATGGGGCTCGAACTCGTGAACCATGAGATCATGACCTAAGCCAAAATCAAGAGTCGGACACTTAACTGACTGATCTACAACTGACTGAGCCACCCAAGCGCCCCTAGATTCTTCTCAGAAAATATAACCTTGAGTTAATCTGGTGTTGAATTATTAGCAAAAGTTTTGCTATAAAAATCACATCCAGGGAGAATGGCCCAATGGGAATGGGCTCCTTCTCCAGACATTTTAAATTCTGTCAGGTTTGGAGATAGATCCTTGGAGAGATTTCTGGGGCCGCATTGTCTCAACATCCATCTCCCTCAGGACATGCCCTTTTCTGTCCTATATTTTGTCATTGTGCCTTGAGTGTACACTGAGAGGTGTTTTAAGAAACAACCACATTACATCTATCATTGTATGTATGGTAGGATTGTTATTGAGAACATTATCTAGATATCACAATAATATAGGAAAAGCTGTGTTTCTTCCTGAGCATCTGGTCCTCTTTTAT
The DNA here is from genome assembly GCF_018350175.1 of Felis catus. Taxonomy (NCBI): domain Eukaryota; kingdom Metazoa; phylum Chordata; class Mammalia; order Carnivora; family Felidae; genus Felis; species Felis catus. The sequence continues at coordinate 78,883,562 of NC_058375.1, read as the reverse complement.
CTTTTGCTATTCACACTATAAATCTTGCAGTAGCTCTGCTTTCCCTTCACTACTATGCAACTCTAAGCCAAATTTGTGTGCTTCCTAGTGCCTATACAGAAGTACAGGGATGAATTTCAGTGCCTGGATGTTATACATTATACTATATTATACATTATATTACATTAATTAAATTTTTTTCATGTTTATTTTTGAGAGAGAGAGAGAGAGAGAGAGAGAGAGAGAGAGCAGGAATGGGGAAGAAAAGAGAGGGAGACACAGAATCTGAGGCAGGTTCCAGCCTCTGGGCTGTCAGCACAGAGCCTGATGTGGGACTTGAACTCACAAACTGTGAGATCATGACCTGAGCCGAAATTGGACACTTAAACACCCAGACACCCCTATTTTTCTGCTTTTTAAAAATGTCTTACTTATTTTTGAGAGAGAGAGAGAGCAAGTGGGGGAGGGACACAGAGAGAGAGAGACAGAAGATCCAAAGTGGGCTCTGTGCTGACAGCAGAGAGCCCAATGTAGGGCTCAAACTCATGGACCATGAGATCAGGACCTGAGCCGAAGTAGGATGCTCAATCAATTAAGTCACCCAGGCACTCCAGTATTTTTCTACTTTTTAACTTTCTCTTTGCCCCTTTTCCTCATTTATGTTAATACATTTTTATTGTTATGTATCATGTATTTCTATAAATGATTCCAAAGCTCCACCCCTTCCTTTTTTTGAATAAAGAGTAATAAGGGATCCACTTTCACTTTGGAGTACAAATTTGCTAAACCTCATGATTCAAACTAGGATTCCAAAGTCTTCAACAAGGCTTCTGACTATATCATATTAATACCATTGTCCTCAACATTAACATTAAACCCTGTTGTCACAACACTAGAGTGACCATGAGAATCACAGACCCCTATGAAGTCAACATCGTCTAGATCAAGCTATTATGTTTTGGTTAGTGACAAAAAAAAAAAAAGTCGTAAGCTTAAGCTTATGGACTTATGCTCCAGACTAAGTTATTTATTTTTCAAAATATTTATTACTAGTTTACTATGTACCAGGCATGCAGTTAGGTTCTATAGATACAATAGTAAACAAAAACCAGACAGGGCCTACGTCCTCAAAGAGTTTATAATCTAAAAGTGAAAAAAAAAACCCACTAGTCTTATAATCCCACAACTGTACTTACTTGTCATGAACAGGCTTTGGGAGCATGTGATGTGGGATCAGAACCTGTCTTGGGAGTCAGGGAAGACTTGTTTGAATTGATATCTTGCAGGACAACTAGGAGTTTGGGGAGAGGATAAGAAAAGGCAAGAAGCATTTGGGGAAGTGAGAACAGCATTTGCAAAAGCCTTGTGGCAGGATGGAGCACAGTGCAATGGAGGAACTGCAAGAAAAGCCCTGTGGGTAAATGCAGACATTTGAGGGACAGTGGTGCTAGCTGAGGCTACAGGAGTATGCAAGTGGAACCGAGTAAACCACTGAACTGTTTTAAATAATGACTAACTGTGTGAGCTATGATAAGTGATCCAACTTTTTAAAGCCTGTTTTCCTGGCTGTAGAACACTGATCTTTTTCTTTTTTTTTTAATATTTATTTATTTTGAGTGGAGGGGAGTGAGTGAGGGAGGGACAGAGAGAGAGGGGAAGAGAGAGAGAATCCCAAGCAGACTCCACGATGTCAGCACAGAGCCATGAACTGTGAGATCATGATCTGAGCTGAGATCAAGAGTTGGTCGCTTAACTGACTGAGCGACCCAGGGGCCACAAGAACACTGATCTTTAACCGCATGGTGATGCTGAGCTACGTACCGAGCTACTGTCAAAGTTACAAGGGGATTTAAGCTAAACTTTCTCTAGGGACCAGCATACTGGAAATTTCCATTTACCTAAGGGAAAAACCAATTACTTTTGGCGGGGGGGGGGGGTGGGGGGGGGGAAGGCCCTTGGGGAATTTTTTTGTTTTTTGTCTTTTAATCAAATTATGCACAGTGAAAGAACAGTCTCACATGTAAATAGTCTTGTGATGATAGCCAAAAGGGAAACAGTGTCTGCCCCACCGTCTTGGTACCAATGCTTTTACTTAACGGTTTTGTTAATGTCCACAGAAAACTTACAATATGCAAGACACTTTCAGCTATGTTATTTTGTTTAATTCACACAAGAGGCCTATGACTTAAGTATCATTTTTAATCTTTTAGAGATAAGAAAACTAGTAACCAGAGAAATTAGATAACTTACTCAAAAATACGTAACTGAAAAATTATAGAACTGGAATTCAAACTCAGGTAGTCTGATCCAAATTCACAAAGATATCACTCACCACGGGCACCTCAACAAGACTGGATGTGGTCCAAAGTTGCCTGTCAGACCTTACAGTGACAATGAGGAAGGAAAGGAAACGTTGTATCCACCAGTACTCATTCCATGAGCCTGATGTAAAATAAATCTTATCTTTTCAGAAAATGACCTCAACTTCTGCTATCAACCCCCATCAGGTAAGACATAACCATACTATGTCTCTTCCTACACACACCCGCCTATGATAAAGCTTAATATATATATTAGGTACAGTAATATATTAATGATAATAATAAAAAAGAACAATTATAATAATATACTGTAGGGGCGCCTGGGTGGCGCAGTCGGTTAAGCGTCCGACTTCAGCCAGGTCACGATCTCGCGGTCCGTGAGTTCGAGCCCCGCGTCGGGCTCTGGGCTGATGGCTCAGAGCCTGGAGCCTGTTTCCGATTCTGTGTCTCCCTCTCTCTCTGCCCCTCCCCCGTTCATGCTCTGTCTCTCTCTGTCCCAAAAATAAATAAACGTTGAAAAAAAAATTAAAAAAAAATAATATACTGTAATGAAAGTTATGTGAATATGGTGTTTCTCTCTCTCTCAAAACATCTTATCATACTGTACTCACCCTACTTCTTGTGATGTTGTGAGATGATTAAATGTCTATGTGATGAGATGAAGTGAGGTGAATGACATGGGCATTGTGACGTAGTGTTAGGCTGCTACTGACCTTCCAAGAGTATGTCAGAAAGAGGATCATCTGCTTCTGGCTCGCGGTTGACCATGGGTAACTGAAACTGTGGGAAGCGAAACCACAAATGAGGGAGGACTGGTTCCCCAGCTTAAAAGAAGGAAATGAAATAGATAAACCCTTCTGCCAATAAAGATAAAAGATTCTGTTTCCCCAGTTGACTTTGACAGGGAGTGAGTTCTGTAAGACCTGTACTTTATAAAGAGAAGGGAAATATCACCCAATGTCCATATCTGTAGAACTTGGCTTGTATTCTGTAATGAAGGAGAATATAACATCTGTCAATACTTCTGTTTTAATAAGAAAACTACCTTTACAAGAAAATCAGACCCGCAATGGGATGGAATAGGATGTCCTAGACATGAGTTCTAACTTAGTGCAGGATTATTAAGAAGCAAGCTCTCCAATCCTGCTGAGTCAATGGACAGGATCTATTTTCAGTTCTCAACTTGTCCTGAGATGCTGTAAGTCCCTTGCCAAGACCTGAATCAGTGCAACATCTGTGAGAACCAATTAAGAACGCCACATCACCTAGGAAGAGAGCAACAGAGTGCTGTGAATTCTTATTTGAATAAAAGTATCCAAAAGTGAAGAAAATTAGCCAGCTCTCTAGTCATGCAGTCAAATTTTTTGTTAACAAAAGGAAAAAAAGGAGGACCTGCTCTGGTTGCTCCAATTCCATATTCCCTCAGCAACTAGATTTCTTCTTTCCTACTTCTCCTGACAGCATCAAGTTGGACACCATTTGTGAACGACATAGGCATTTGTCCTGAGAATCAAGGTTTCCTTGTAGACATCTTTGCCTGGGTGCTTGATTCTGTCATCTCTTGCAGAGGCTGCACTCTTACCTCCTGATCACCTGTTTGCTCACTGGGTTCCTAACCATCTGCCTAGTTTTTGACATTCCTGGTCATTTAAGGCATTCTTTTGGGATTTCTGGTCAATTTGGTGTCTTTGCCTGATTTCTGGCACATTCTGAATTCTGCCTCTATTTGGTTCTTGCGTACTGGTTTTTCCTGTTGTTTGGTTTTTGTGTACTTCTCTACTTCTGTTTTTCCATGCCTGTCCCCACTGCCTAGCAGATACCCACTTTCAACTTCCCTTACCTGCTTGATTTTTTTCAACCTGTTTTTACAAAGCACCACCATTGTTCACAATTCCAGAACTGACATTTTTAGAGTTTTAGGTGTAGCGATCAAGAGGAAATACCCTTTTGGAAAGAGGAAATGCAAGATTGGAGTATAGGGTTGCTAGCTTTCTTTAGATTTCAATCTCAGGAGAACAACAATAGGGAACATAAAGTTAAAAAGATCTGAATTCAGGGCCGCCTGGGTGGCTCAGTCGGTTAAGCGTCCGACTTCAGCTCAGGTCATGGTCTCACAGCTCGTGAGTTCGAGCTCCGTGTCAGGCTCTGTGCTGACAGCTCAGAGCCTGGAGCCTGCTTTGGATTCTGTGTCTCCCTCTCTCTCTGCCCTTAACCCACTCACATTCTGTCTCTGTCTCTCTCAAAAATAAATAAACATTAAAAAAATTTTTTTTAAAGATCTGAATTCAAAAGAAAGATACTTATCATTGGTAAAACAGACAATAAAATAAAAATCATCTAAGAAGAATGTAAAATAATAAATATGATAGATCCCTGATTCTTAATAATATTCTATTTTTCATATCAAGAAAATCTTGTTCCTTTAAACTAATTGCTTTTAGTTTATTACCAAATTTTTAATATATGAATTTAGATATGTTTTAATAGGTAAATACCTTAACATTTACAAACACTTATAATAGAGAATGTATTTTTAGTGTGCCATATTTGAAATGTGTTTATTTTTTTTATTTTTTATTTTTTTTAACGTTTATTAATTTTTGATAGAGAGAGACAGAGCATGAACGGGGGAGGGTCAGAGAGAGGAAGACACAGAATCTGAAACAGGCTCCAGGCTCTGAGCTGTCAGCACAGAGCCCGACGCGGGGCTCAAACTCATGGACTGTGAGATCATGACCTGAGCCAAAGTCGGCTGCTTAACCGACTGAGCCACCCAGGCGCCCCGAAATGTGTTTAATTTCAAATCTAACTGAACTGTGCTATTTTCATAGGGATATACAGCCTCCTTTGGAAAAGCTTAATTTTAAGTTGTAGGAATTTTTATTATTATTTTTTAATTTTAAGTTGTAGGAATTTTAATTCTTTTTAAAAAAATTTTAATGCTTATTTATTTTGAGAGAGAGAGAGAGAGCAGGGGAGGGGCAGAAAGGGAGGGAGAGAGAAAGAATCCCAAGCAGTCTCCGTGCTGCCACCACAGAGCCCAATGTGGGGCTCGAACTCATGAACCATGAGATCATGACCTGAGCTGAAATCAAGAGTCGGATGCTTAACTGACTGAGCCACCCAAGGGCTCCTAAAAGAGTTAATCCCTAAGTTACACATATAGCAAGCTATTCTATACCATCAATATATTTTTCTTTTTTTTTTTTTAATTTATTTATTTATTTATTTTGAGAGATAGGGTGCAAGTGGGGAAGGGGCGAGGGAGGGAGGGAGGGAGGGAGAGAGGGAGAGGGAAGTGAGAGAGAGAGAGAGAGAGAGGGAAAGAGAGAAGGAGAGAGAGAGAATCCCAAGCAGGCTCCACACTGCCAGCGCAGAGCCCAATGAGGGGCTTAAACCCACAAACCACAAGATAACAACCCGAGCCGAAGTCAGATGCTTAACCAACTGAGCCACCCAGGCAGCCCTCAATATATATTTCTTGTAATTAAATGGGCAACTCACTCTTGTCCCTTCAAAAATAATAAATTATGTGACTCTAGAATTTTAGAGTTGGAATTTTCCTTGGAATCAGAAAAAACAAATTCCGTCATTTCTATATTTTCCAGAAAAGTATAACCTTTGTTTTATTTTAAAGTGAACAGAGCAAAGCAGCAGAAATATGTAGGGAGTCAGACATCCTGTGGTAGAATTCTGACTGTGCACCTTCATAGCATGACCTTGGGCAAATTACCCAACCTTTCCTTACCTGAGAAAGATTTTTAACCAATTCCAGCTCCACAGTCCATGACCCAGGGCCAAGTCATCCTTGCACTGGTTTCACCTTGATAATATCCTAGACTTTAACTCTCTTTGTGTGTTCCTACCCTTATAATTAAATCTTTGCCTTGGTCTCTATTCCACAATTTATCTTCCAGTTACCTGCCCAGCACAGCTGTCACCTCTAGATTTGGAGCCCTGCCCTTTACACAGGTCGTGATTATAGAACCTGACAATCTTTGGACAGACCTTCCAGTTACCACCTCCAGTCTGCTGGTCTGAATCCCAGAAAACTATCTCCCTCTGAGCTATTTGATTTTGTGTCAACTTGACTGTGTGTTCAACTGCTGCCTTTGGCCACCCACTGACAACTGCTTTGATGAACTATGGCCTGATACCTTGAAATATTTTGAGCACTTGTTAACATGTCAGTAACCCCAAGTTCCAATCCTATCCCAGTGGATATGTTCAAGTCTGGTTCTCTTCCCTTCTCTGGTATTAGTGGGTAAAACTCAGCCTACTTCCAAGGTGCCAGATATGTGATTCTATATGGTGTGAACCTATAGTATCAAGAAATTGTTAAGCTGTGTTCATTATAATCTATTTAACAAGACAGAGACATAGGTGACATAGTTTAAAAAGATCTCTATTGATGTAACAATGGTCAAAATTATTACAAGAGCTGGTACTTAAAGGAACTACTTTGTTTACTAAAAAAAAATTGTGTAGGAAAGCTCATTCCCCTAAAACTCAAAGGTGGATTTTTACCTAAACTTTTTTGGGAGGGTTTGTTGAAGATGTTGGCTCTCAATGAATTTGTTGAATAAGAAATTTCACAGGAATGGTTGTAAATTTATCTATTTACCCAGTTATGCTTTTGAAGTAAAAAACTCCTTTTATTGAATTTTTCACTTAAAAAAAAGGTGATTGCTCATGGTTTTCCAGCATGGCATTTTTAGACATGGATGTGTGTGTATTAGCTAAGAACTTTATAACATATAGCCTCATTTAATCATTACATGGGTTTATTAACCTACTATTAAAGATGAAACGGAGGCATGGAAATTTTAAGTAACTTGCTCGAGAAGGTCACACAGTTAGAAAGTAGTGGAACCAGACAAACAGAATCTGTCTCCATTTTTAACCTGTTTTTAGCTCCTAATCACTACATGGAAATAAGAAACACTGGGGAAAAAAAGGAAAAAAAAAAAAAACAACTTGGGAAAAGATAAGGAATGTGATCCATAAGAAGTCTGAACCCTTATTACATTTTCTGAATTGGTTGGTTCTGACTGGATTTTACTGGGGGTAATCAGTGAGGAAACATCTGGGTCTCCTAAGATCTCTGCTCTCGTCTGAGAGAATTGGATGTTTCCTGGATTTGGATGGTTATTCCTGTGCTCAAGAGAACTGGGAAATATTTTGGACTGGTCCTCAGAAGGAAGACAACACCACAATCACCCTAATAAACAGTGCTCTGTAGTGTGATACCAGGCCACCTCTTGCTGCATTAAGTATGCAATTTTCCCCTTCTGTAGAGAGCATGATATATCTTTATACATAAAATAGGGAAACCAGACTGTGGAATGCATTTAAATGTTATAACTTTGACAATTATTCTATAGGAGATTCCATAGGAGACCCCGAGACCATTGCAGAGGCTGAAAAACTCTCAGTTTCAGGATAAGTTGATATCCTGCTGAAGACCATAACCCACCGTTATAAAGCAAACTCTTCAATAACTTCAATAACTGACAAGTTTTTTTTCCCCAGCAGTTGCTCAGAGAATAGTTGTTTTCATGATTAATCTGAAGGTGTCCTGAGAAATGCCATCACTGCAGCCATGTGACAAGTTTTATATGATAATTTCTGATATGCTTGCTATGGTCATTGTGAATTCTTGACGTAAGTCTTTTACTGCCATGTTTTCACTGGGGGAATTTCAGTTTTCAGAATTAGAGTGTTATGCCTCAAGTCAGACAAAATCCTAGCACCAAATTATTATAGGCTGTTCCTTTTCTTGAGGAACAATTCCAAAAAAAACTATTAACATTTCTTCAGGGAATGTACCAATAAGAATAAGAAATAGAATAAGACTATCATTAAACTGTGATTTGGTTTCAGATTTTGAATGGTATTTTTAAGTTAAAAACATCTTTAAAACCTATTCTATTTTTTTATTTTTTTGTCCTCCTAGACAGCCTCATTTATTCATTCATTCTTTCAGCAAAACCTTCTATACACCAGGTGCTGTGCTAGGTATTAAGGACATAATATGAATTAGAATTTGCTGTCAAATTGTAATCATTCCTTTTTTAAAGCATTCTATATTTAAAAACCAGATACACAAAATGCCTGCTCTACTTCATATTAAATTTCTTGTGTTCTATACTCCTAACATAATTTTATAACATTTTGGACACAATAGATTGGTAATATTTGATAGTGTTATCAATGGACAATTAGAGAATCATCGTATTTTTAAAAATCAATATCCAATTTGCCTTATTTATTTATTTATTTATTTATTTTACATTTATTTATTTTGAGAAACAGAGTGAGACAAAGCATGAGCGGGGCAGGGGCAGAGAGAGAAGGAGACACGGAATCCAAAGCAGGCTCCAGGCTCTGAGCAAGTGGTCAGCACAGAGCCTGATGCGGGGCTTGAACCCACAAACCGCGAGACCATGACCTGAGCTGAAGTCGGACACTCAACCGACCGAGCCACCCAGATGCCCCCCAATTTGCCTTTTCATAGAAGATAAATGTGTGCCCTGTCTCTCATTTTAGCTTCTTTCTTTCTTTCTTTCTTTCTTTCTTTCTTTCTTTCTTTCTTTCTTTCTTTCTCTCTATGAAGTCTTTTATTTTAATGCCCTTTCTCTAATTTCAGTCTTATGTTCTCATGACTATATCACAACAGACTTAATTTTTCCTGGGGTGCAAATTCAGTCACCACCTTGCCTTACCATTCTAGTGCATGGTAGTGACTGAATTTGCACCCCAGGAATCAGTGTAAATAAATTATTAATTAGCCTGTCCTGTTCTCTGGGGAATCTCACATAAAACGGGCTGTTTTTTCATTGAGTCTCTAATTCAGAGTCTAATCTCTTCCTTCTATTCTCTCTACTCATCCTTTTCCTGCTTCCCATTTTGAAGCTTCAAAGAAATTCCTGATTGTGTCTACTTTCCCGAATCACTCACAAAGAGGTTAACTCAGAGGTTGCAAAGTCAGATGCCTACAGGGACCAGCCTGGAAAGAGAAATAAGTGCTAGGGGCTGAGGCAGCAATATTAGGGAGGGAGGGGAGACTGGGGCAAACCCCAGAGCACTGGCCCAGATAAGAGGAGGGTGCTGTACTCAGCACCAGCTCATTGTTGCTGACTGAATGATGAAATCTTTGGTTAGCTGATCATCCAATTTTCACAAGAGTCAGAAATCTGGATCTTTGTGTAAAATGTGTCAATCTGTAAATGTTGGACCACCCAAACAAAACATGCCTGCCCAGGGCTGCCATTTGCAACCTAGGCTGCCACTGGTATTGAATTCAAAGAACTAAAAGCACCATAGGTTTTTGAAATGTCCTTGAAGAATGTGACTTGAGTTTGTGACCCAACCCCACACTCAAGGGAAAAGGAAAAGGAAAAGGAAGATTTCTTATCAGGGTTGTGGTTTGATATTTGTCTAATTTGTGCATTTTCATTAATCTAATCAGTACATTGTCAGTCTACAGTTTTTAAAAATGTAATAAAGCAATCCATCTTTTATATAAGAAAAGGGGGGATGAAATAGATATTCAATTTAAAAATACATACTCAATTTTGCTTTTATTTATATAAAGGAACACTGGCATGGGAAGAATACATTAAAAATTAATGAGTGATTATCTTTATAGGGTAGGGACAAGGAAGAAAGGCATGAATGTGGGATTAAGACTTCTCAATCTATACTTTTTTTTTTTAATTTTTTTTAACGTTTATTTATTTTTGAGACAGCGAGAGACACAGCATGAACGGGGGAGGGGCAGAGAGAGAGGGAGACACAGAATCAGAAGCAGGCTCCAGGCTCTGAGCCATCAGCCCAGAGCCCGACGCGGGGCTCGAACTCGCAGACCGCGAGATCGTGACCTGAGCTGAAGTCGGACTTTTTAACCGACTGAGCCACCCAGGTGCCCCTCAATCTATACTTTTTATTTAGTTTTTATTTTTGAAACAGGTGAGAGCATTATATATTCAAAAATCAAAAATGTAAACTGAAAGTAAATGGCATTAACATGCCAACTTATTTTTTATTGCAGGGAAGCATGACAGGTTGAAATATAAATTAGAATGCATAAAAATATATAACAGGACAGGACCACCTGGCTGGTTCAATGGGAAGAGTATGTGACTCTTGATCTCAGGGTCATGATTTCGAGCCTCATGTTGGGTGTGGAGATTAATTAAATAAAACTTCATATATATACATATATATATATGAAGTTCTATATATATATATATGTATGTGTGTGTGTATATATATATATATATATATATATATATATAGGAAATGGAATTATAAATGTTAAAGAAGAAAAGGGAACAATGTTACAATTGTTGATAGATAAAGAAACAATTTTTAAATTTACTCTTTAAATGGTATCAAATTGCTATGGTATTTATAGTCCATTGAACACACTTAAAACTTGTGTGACCATCTTATTTTTAAATGCCAATATTTACAATGTAACATTGAAATGGTTTCCTTTACAATTGTTTTATTTTATGATAAAAATTTTGGACACTGATATATAAATAGGGATAGATGTATTTTTCAAAATTCTTTTGAGAGTATATAAACCAAAAGGTTTAAAGACTACTGAAAGTTCAAGACTATTTTCCTACACAGTTGGCCCTTGAGTTACATGGGGGTTAGGGGCGCCAACTCCCCCACCGTGCAGTCAAAGATCTGTGCATAACTTTTGACTCTCCAAAAACTTAATATCCTACTATTGACCTGAAGCCTTACCAATAACATAAATAGTTGGTTAACACATATTTTGTACATTATATTATTATATGCTATATTCTTACAGTAAACTAAGCTAAAGAAAACAATATTAAGAAAATTGTAAAGAAGAAAAAATACACTTAGAGTACTGCACTGCAAAAAATATGCATATGAGGGATCAGCAAAGTTCAAACCCATGCTGTTCAAGGGTAACTTGTACTTGAACTAATGGGGTCACTCCTTTGCCCATGGAAGGCCAAGTTATGTTACATGATGAAAAATTAGCACCTCTGAATACTATCATATGGATTAGTTTTGGATTAGCTAGCTTTTACTGACAAAAACAGAAAACTTTTAAGTTCTATAAGAGTGAGTGCCAGGTAAACAGGTAAATTTAGATGTCTATCAGATAGGTCCAACATACAAATTCAAGAATTTGCAGGGCTACTGTAATGAGAGTGCAAAGGAGGGCCAAATCAAGAGGCAGTTTCTTACTCAAATTTGCCATAGGCCAACCTGCTTGGGTCCATCTAGGAACACATAAAGGTGGATTTAAAACCAAAAGTATGAAGCCCCTGGGTGGCTCAGTAGGTTAAGCGTTCAACTCTTGATTTCGGCTCAGGTTATGATCTCACCGTTGTGAGATCGAATTCTTCATAGGGGCTCTGCTGTCAGCACAGAGCTTGCTTGGGATTCTCTCTCCCTCTCTCTCTCTTCCCCTCCCCTGTGCTCTTTCTCTCTCTTAAATTAAATAAATAAACATTAAAAAAAAAAAAAAAACAGCCAAAAGTACAAGTCCAGTGGTATGAGGGCTCATCAAACCCACCTATAATGATGCACCCAGAGTGGACCCTAGGGGATTGTTCTAGCCCCATGTTTCTCTCTCAGGCTCCTAGAACATGTGATGACAGGAAAAACAACCCAAATTTGAAATGAAAATGATGTAAACTAATTTTCCCCTTTCAAATAAGAAAGTATTAACTACATTTAATCTTTGTTGACTCTAAATAAAAAACTGAGCAATCATTTCTTCTCATTAAGTTCAACAATTTGTCTTTGCTATCCCTGTTTATATACCTTACTATGAAAAAATTCCAGTCTCCCAAATCACCCTTCATCCTCCACCCACTGGCCCACTCAAGGCTCTTTATACCACCTTTTCTGAACACTTTTCCTACCATTCCCCAATTTCTGAGATCTTTCACTGCATATCCTCTGGAATTCATGGTCCTTCACCATCTGTATCCTCAATCTCCTCTCTGAATAGTTCCTTCACCTGTTCTAAAGCAAGCCTGGTTCACCCCCCTGTGGATGCCAATTTTCTCTGCAACCTTTCCAGAGACCTCATGCCACCGGACTTGGAGGTGGAATAGGAATCCTCCTTGCTCTTCATGGCTTCTTTCAGGCTGTTCTTCCTCTCTCCTTCTGAACTTCTCTCCCTGCCCAGTAATTGTTTTGTTTTAAGTTTATTTATTTATTTTGAGAGAGAGAATCCCAAGCAGATTCTGCACTGTCAGCTTGGAACCCCACGCAGGGCTCACTCTCATGAACCAAGAGATCATGACCTGAAAGTCAGATGCCCGACTGAGCCACCCAGGTGCCCCTGTTTTGTTTTTTAACTTGTGTCCTATGATGTTGTCACTCTCCTATTGTGGAAGTCACCTACTAACTCATGTATCACTCTGCCTTATTTTTCAAGGACTTTATCTTTTGGCTACTGGTACCTTCTCCAGCAATTAGCACCTCTCCTAATTCTAAGTCTTGTTTTTATTATATACATAGATCATCCTTATGACACTCTTTTTGACTCTCTTCCAATGATACTGTATTCCACACCCTTTAGGCATTTATTGCCATTGTTGTATTCCACTCTAGACTTCATTACTTCTCCATAATCTTCTTTTTTTTTTTTTTTAAATGTTTTATTTATTTTGGAGAGAGAGACAGAGCGTGAGCAGGGGAGGGGCAGAGAGGGAAACACTGAAACTGAAGCAGGTTCCAGGCTCTGTGCTGTCAGCATGGAGCCTGACGTGGGGCTTGAACCCATGAACCATGAGATCATGACCTAAGCCGAAGTCGGATGCTTAACCAACTGAGCCACCCAGGCGCCCCGTCCATAATCTTGTTTTCATGCATCCCACTCTAATTCCCATGTTGTTGTGGTCACTCTGCAGAAGAAGTAGGACAGACTCCTCCACCTCAAATTTGGTTTGGATGTTGAGACTGATGATGCCACACATATGTACCAAGAGAGTATGAAAAGGTTTATGGTGCACAGTTGGTGGAGTGTGCAGCTCTCGGTCTCAGGCTTGTGAGTTTGAGCCCCATGTTGGGTGTAGAGGTTATTTAAAAATAAAATCTTAAAAAAAATGTTTTATTACTCACACACAGAAGCTTTCTGTGGAGAGCTGGGCAGGCTCCTAGGCTGGTACAAATATAACCTAAGGGAGAAGAGAAAGGAGACTGTCTTAGGGTCTTATGGTGATTGATGGCTAGGACCAGAGTGAAGTTTCCCTCAAGTGGGCTGGGTCTTGAATGGTTTGAACTTTCTGCTAGCACCAAAGGAGCCATCTTATCAGTTTTCCCACATTGTAGGCCACAGGGAAGAGAAGAGGTGGGGCTTGAAAGCTGTCAGTGAATATAAAAAAATACATCTTTTTAGATTGTTGCCTTTTATTTGGACTCCTACAGTCCCTCGAAACACTTGCAATTCACTGATCCAACAATATTTTCTCTGTCCTTAATCTCCACATACCCACTCTTCCCCCACCTTAAACTCGTAGAATCGTAACTCCCTTACTTACATTCTCAAATTGCTTGCTCCTCTTCCCTCGGTAAAACCTGATTAAATAAAATTCTAAGCCTACTCTGAGACTGTATCCTTGCAGCCAGTTATTATTGGGCAAAAACAAAACCAAACCACAATCACACTGACTTATGTCACTTAAATTCATGACCATGATCTCAAGTGGGTCCTTTATGGCACTCAGTAAGCATATGATTTTTCTCTCTAGTCCATTCATCTTCCCATTCTCCTAGATAACTACTTCATACCTTCTCTTCTCAAACCTCTGTTACTCTTCTGCACCTCCCTCTATTGATGACCTTACCTTCTTTATCTCTGAGAAAACTCAAATGATCAGAGAAGATATCCACAGATTCCCTCCTCCCCTCCTCCCCAACTGCTTGCCTCTTCCCATAGAGGAACCTGTGCTCCTATCAAGAGAAGATCCTGTCACTCGTGTGCTAGATTCCAAACTCTTTCCCTCTCAATGACACTGCTCCAGCAATTCTCTCTTCTTGACCCTACATTAATTTTTCTTCTTCCAGATCTTTTCCAGGTAATTCTCACCAAATTCTCATCAAAAATAGGTATTTCTCCCAATTTTTTGGTCCATCTGCTTTTGACTCCACTTCCACCACCAGTTACTGTCCATTTTGGGGCTCCTCTTTGCAAAAGAACTTCTCAAAAGAATTGTATTAGGCATCTCTAATTCCTCTCTTCCCATTTTTTATTCAACCCACAGAGATCAAATTTCCCCTCACTGCTCCATTGAGCAATAGCCTCTATGGTACTAAATCCAAAGGTTAGTTCTCAGTCCTTACATATAAGCATTCATTCCTGCTTGATACAGTATCTTCACTGATTTCCAGGCACCTCTCTCTGGGTTCTCCTCTTTCACTGGCTGCTCCTTCTGTCTCCTTTGCCAGCTTTATCCTTGGTTCTCTCCTACTTACACTCACTCTCTTGGTGACCTTGTCCAGTCTCATGGTTATAAATATCACCTAAATGTTGGTATCTCTCACTTGAGCCACTATCTTTAACCCCAGACTCATATATACAACTGCCTACTCAAGACTTCACTTGGATTTCTAAAAGACCTCAAATGTCACATGTCCAAAATTGAATGCATGATCTTTCTCCTCAAACCTACACTACCTGTAGTTCTCATCCCCACTGTTTTCCTTTTTCATATCCCCATCAGCTTTATTACCCTATTTGATTTTACTTGTTTCATGTATTATTTATTGCCTGTTATCCCTACCCTGAAAGTGTAATATCCACAAGGGTTGGGATTTTTGTGTTTTATTCAGGTTTATAACCCAATAGAATAATGTCTGGGTACTTAATATTTATTGGATGAATGAATTAATTAAACCCGGAGCATCCATTCTTAGCTAACTCAGAAATTACTATTTTCTTAACCCAAACTGTAAATCCATGAAAAATGGGTTTATCTGCCAGCAATAACTTCCTACCCTAGTTTAAAACCCGTGTCAGTACGTGCGTTGGGGGAGGGGCAGGCACGAAGGTTTTTGTTTTGTTTTGTTTTGTTTTCCAGAAATGCAGAGCTCCAGAACAAGGTTTAGGTAAAAACCACAGTAAAGATTTGGTTCTGGAGAAAACACTTGGCAGAGCAACAGGCCAGAATGAGTTGTACCTAAACTTTGTAGGCATCACGTGAAAAGGTGGTATGTGGGTAAAAAGAAGCAAAAACCCATCTCCCTTCATTACAAGTCTCTTGGATCAACAGCTGTTCTCCCACTAGGGTGGTTCTTTTTTCCCTTATTTGGACTTCACTGTCAAAAGAAAGACACCACACCCTCCGTTATGTAGCCTTCACTGAGTAGCTCTGCCACGTCCCAGGTCTCCTATCTTCAGGACTGCATTTAATTCAGTAATACTTTTCTTTACTTTCTTTTGAGTCAGGGTTCCTGGGTGGGGCCAGGAAAACTCTTTATATGTTTGAAAACAATACGAACTTTTAAAAAGTCAGACTTTTAAAAAGGTAAAAAAAAAAAAAAAAAAAGTTTAAGGCCGTTAAGAGGCGAAATGGCTTGGGGGGCGGGGGGGAGGCGCACACTCAGTTGAGTGGAAAGGAGCCCCGTCCGCTTTCGCTCCGCCACAAGCGCAGAGCCCAGTCCTCGGGGGCTTCGCCGGTAGGCCTTACCCATTGCGGCAGATGCCCCCTGCCCCGGCCGCACCGGACACCGCGCGCGAGGGAGAACGAGCCCGTCCCCACGGAAGGAACCCCAAGCTTCCCTTAAATTTCCATGCAGCCTGCCCAGACACTTCCCGACTGAAGGAGCACTATCCATAGCGAGCGTCAGTCCTGCCAGGAAGGGTGGCTGGGTGGCCGGAGGCGCGGAGAGCGCAGCGTTGCGAGTCGGGAGCCGGCGGCCCCTCGCCGGGCCCGCCCCTCCCCGCGTGGAGTGTGCGACACCCGGGCTTCCGCGGCGCCCTCTGCCTCCTCCGCACGCCTCCCCTTTAAGCGCGAGGCGCAGTTGGATTTATGTCGGCCGAGGCGAGGCGCGACTCCCCTTTATGGCGGAGTCGGCGGCAGCGGCTCTGACAACCGCGGCGGCGGGGCGAGTAGAGCAGGAGGCAGAGCCTCGGGCGGCCGGCCGCTGTCTCCGCAGAGGGGCTGGGGGGGAGTCCGGCCCTCGCCGCCGCGGGGGCGGAGGAGTGGGCGGGCCCGGGCGGGCTGGGGGCGGGGAGGCCGGGGAAGGCGGGGAGCCCGGTCGCCTGCGCTCGGGTCCGCCTCTGACTGCGGCGCGGCGGGGCGATGTGTGATTACCATGGCGAGGAGTCTCTGTCCGGGGGCCTGGCTAAGGAAACCCTATTACCTCCAGGTAGGCCGGCGGCGAGCCCTCCGGGCGCCCTCCCTCGCCGCGCGGGATTCGCCCGCCTCCCTCCTCCCTCGCTGGGTCGGCGCCCGCCCGAAACCCGCTGCCCCCTGCCGTCCGGCACCTGGCGGCGCGCCCTCCCCGGCCGCCCGGGCGCCGCAGCCTCCACGGCGGCGCTGCCCGCGCCCCCCACAGCTGCCCCGGCGCCTCTCGCGCCCCGGCCGCCGGGCTCCGGGGCCCAGGTCGCCCCGCCCGGGCTCGCCCTGGTGCCCCTCGCATTCTGAGAGCCCTGAGACGTGACCCGGGTGCGACCCTACGCCCCTAGCAGTTGAGGCTCGGCAGCCTGGACTCGGGACGTGCCGCCGGCTTCTCCCTGGTCCGGTGCTCTCCTCCTCCTCCCCTGTGGGCCCCGCACGTCGGCTTTTCAAGACTCTGTGTCTTCGGTCTGTGGTGGGAAAGGTGGTGTCATTCCACCATATTTTAGGAAATTATGGCAATTTGTCACATCACTGTTTCTCCAAATCCCCGAGAAGCGACGTGTGCCTTGTGCTGAGCCTCTTGGTTCGGTCTTTCCATCTCACCCGTAATTTAAATGGGAGGTAGGGCTCAGAAGCCCAAATGAGGGGCGGATGGGTGTTTGCTTTCTAAAAGGAAAGGGGACAGTGTCTGGTGCCGATCTCAAATACCCCAGCAATGCAAACGTAATTCTCAGTCATGTCATGTGTACTGTTCGCGTGTTAATCTTTCATGATTTCCCGTTCCACCCTCTGTGCCGCTGCCAGTCTGTGTCTTCGAACCCTACTACTGCCTTCATGTACAGTTGGTCGCCAGGGGGACCTAGTAGACATCGTGAGTAGCTGAGCGCAAATCTATCACCCCAGTGGAAAAACAACTACAAATCAATGCCTCGCGTGGGTCAGCAGCGTTGTCTGCATTCAGAGGACAGTATTCCTTTTACTGCTTACATTAAAAGCCTTAAGGTATCGAAAAATTATTCGAGGACGGGAATTCATGCTCAGCTGGCGCTTTTACAAATTATTTTAAAAGTTGAGAAGAAACCATTGGGGCAAGTAAATCTTTCATTCTTGTCTGGAAATTGCACATGTAAATCGTTACCTTGCAGTGAATCATGCACTGCAGATTGGAAGCATGATTTGACAACCCACTATTTGAAGGGTGTAGGAGTAAAATTAAATGTCCTGGGTCCTTGTAGCAGCTCCACCAGTAGTAATTGTGCTTAAGGAACAGTAGAGCAACCCACTGTAGAATTCAACCTAGGCCAGATACCTCTTTGTAACCCTTTATATGAACAATAGAATATCTTTCCAGACTCTCTCCCCAAAATAAGTTTATTGTGATATTTAAAATGTTTTTCACTAAAACTAACTAGCTACTTGTTTTTAATTTTTGAGATTTTGTGGTAAACTTTATTTTAGACTTCGATTAGTTTGTCTCTAAATGTTCTCCATAAATGGGCTGTGACATTTTTTTGGCACCATACCTCAAGAGCTTTCAGATTGGCCGAATTAAGATTAGTTTTGCAAATAGTTGTGGTTCCATTAATGGCAAACATTTGGTATTTCTGCCTTTCGAAGGTGCACATCATTATATATTACTAAAATAAGGTAAACTTGGATTTTAAGCATTTCAAAAGGATTTGGGGGATATAGTGATATTTTAGTAGGCTACTTCTTTTTTTTTTTTAATTTTTTAAAATGTTTATTTATTCTTGGGAGAGAGGGAGAGACAGAGTGTGAGCAGGAGAGAGGGAGACACAGTACCCCAAAGCAGGCTCCAGACTCTGAGTGGTCAGCACAGAGCGGGATGCGGGACTCGAACTCACAAACTGAGATCATAACCTGAGCTGAAGTCGCACGCTTAACTGACAGCCACCCAAGTGCCCCAGTAGGCTACTTCTATATAAAGAATGATTAAATAAGAAATTATTGATTCTAGTATTATATTTTAGATAAATAAGTTTTAAACTTGGGAACCCAGGGGACTGGTGTTTTAAACAATGTCTTGGTATTAGTATTTATTGTCTTTATGAATTTTCTTGTTAGTTGTGCCTCACTATACTCTTTTAGTTTAACCAGTTAAAAAAAAAAGGCCTTCACATTACTCAAGTGTCATACTTTTTTTCTGATCCCTATTGTCTAAATGCCTCATCTTCTGCTTTTTAGAATTCCTTTACCACTAGGTGCTTCAACCTTGAAATAGTTTTGGGCAAAGTCAGAATATCTCCAACTGAGACCATTAGACAGTACTCAGTTTCTCAGCCACTGAAGATTGAATTAATATATACAGTACTCCTTTTCCTCTTTTCTTGTTTTATTTTTCCTGAGAATAAAATCACGTTCGTTTAAGAACAGCATGAGGCATGAGAACAGAGCTGAGCTTTGTTCATTTGTGCTTCTGGTTCATCATGACCTTGAAAAAGCTTCCTAACTTTTTAGTTCCATAGTTTCCGTATCATAAAGTGGAGATTGTGGTTCTTAACTGAGTACATCACATAAATATAGTGAGGATGAGCTAGATGAAGTTAAGTATTTTTTGTGACATTTTTGCTACATTTTAAATAGAAAAGCATGTGAATTTAAGTAGTAAATACATACAGGTAAATATGTTGAATTCCTTCACCCAAAGATTCCTGGCTATCTACACCACCACCCCCACTTTTATTTATTGAGCATTTATTGGTAATTGATCTAGGTGTATAATATGACTTATCATATTGACTTAGTCATTTACTTAATATTTGTTGGAGGCCTGTCACATCCCAGAAACTTTGTGAGATGGAAGCAATTCTACTGGAGCTAAGCAAATGTCTTTGTGGTCCTTATGGAACTTAAAGTCTAGTTAGGGAGACAAACATTAATTAAATAATCCAGAAATACATAATGACAACAGTAAGTGCAATGAAGGAAAAGGGAAGATGCAGAAGACAACTTGAGAGGAAGAGAACAGTTTCTTTCTCTTTAAAAAAATTTTTTTTTAATGTTTATTTATTTTTGAGAGTGAGTGAGAGAGACAGAGCACGACTTGGGGAGGGCCAGAGGGAGAAGGAGACACAGAATCTGAAGCAAGCAAGCTCCCAGCTCTGAGCTGTCAGCACAGAGCCCCATGTGGGGCTGGAACCCACGAACCATGAGATTATGACCTCAACCGAAGTTGGACACTTAACTGATGGAGCCAACCAGGCGCCCCTAGTTTCTTTCTCTTTTAAAACTATTTTATTATGGAAATTTTTATACATACATAAAGCAGAAAAGAATAATGAACTCTCACCTACCTATCACCTACCCTCAACAATGATCAGTATTTTGTTTCACTTCTCCTGCCAATATCCTCTTTCCAACTAGAGCGGTTTTTTAAAATTATTATTTAAAATTTTTTAATTCTAGTATAGTTATACAGTATTATATATACAGTCAACATAGTGATTCAATAATTCCATATATTACTCTGTGTTCATCATGATAAGTGTACTCTTAATCCCCTTCACTGATTTTACCCATTCCTCCCACCCTCCTTCCTCTCTGGTAACCATCAGTTTATTCTCTGTAGTTAGGAGTCTGGTTTTGGGATGGGTTCTTTTTCCCTTTGTTCATGTATTTTGTTTCTTAAATTCCACATATGGGTCAAATCATATGGTATTTGTTTTTCTCTGACCCACATCTTTCACTTAGCATTACACTCTTTAGCTCCATCCATGTTGTTGCAAATGGCAAAGTGTCATTCTTTTTCGTGGCTGAGTAATATTCTATTACATATATGCAATATAAATGTATGTATATCAACTCTGTATAATCGTGGGTTTATTTCTGAGCTCTCTGTTTCATTGATCTATGTGTCTGTTTTTGTGCCAGTACCATACTGTTTTGATTATTGCAGCTTCATATTAGATCTTCAAGTCTGAGATTATGGATACCTACAGTTTTGTTCTTCTTTTTCAAGATTGCTTTGGCTATTCAGGGTTTTTCATGGCTCTGTACAAATTTTAAGATTATTTGTTCTAGCTTTGTGAAAAATGCTGTTGGTATTTTGTTAGGGCTTGTATTAAATCTATAGATTGCTTTGGGTAATATGGGCATTTTAATAATATTTGTCCTTCCAACCAGCTAAAGTATTTTTTAATGTTTATTTATTTATTTTGAGAGAGAGAGAGAGAGAGAGAGAGAGAGAGAGAGAGAGAGAGAGAGAGAGAAAGAGGAGGAGGAGGAGGAGAGGCAAAAAGAAAGGGAGAGAGAGAATCCCAAACAGGCTCTGCACTGCCAATGTGGAGTCAACTCGGGGCTCAAACCCTCTAACCATGGGATTATGACCCAAGCCAAAATCAAGAGTTGGATGCCTACCTGATTGAGCCACCCAGGTGCCCCCATCAATGCCAACTTTTTAATGCAGGGAGTATTTCTTCCAGAGAAGTGGTGAAGGCACACTTTGTCTGTGGGGCCTCTCTGTCAGTCAGGAGGGCTCATGACCTGCCTGAAATAGATAGCCAACAAACATTTACCTGAGCAACATGGCAAGGCATTATTCTCAGAGCATATTAATTTATAGGTCCATCCTTTCCAGCTATTTTGTTGAAAACTTACCTGAGAAATAGTACTTCCTGGACTGGCTAAATGTTGTGGCACATTGAACAGAGTAGAGTCCTGCATCCGAGATCGGAAACTGTGGGTGTATTAACATGTTTAGACCATTTTTAGGCAGTGTTTTTCTTCCACACATCATTACAATGATACTACTTTTGGCCCACTGGATGTGGTGACCCAGCATGACACCTGCATTTATCTGTTTTTAGCAGTGTGTTTTCTACAAATTAGGATCTACTTTGTTTAGGGTTTACTCAGGTCTGAGTGGGACTGATAACACAGCCTATAATTCCTTAGTTTTAGTTTAGAATACCTTCTTCCTTCTCACTATCATTAAGTCTTGGAAGAATGAAAGTTAAGACAATTTAGAGCAATTTTCTGTATTTAGATTATACACATTTTTCCACTCTAGTCATTCTGTCTGCATGCCCTGTTGCATTTAAAAAGCTGTTGCAACTCTAACGGAATTTGAAGTTTGAGATATGCGGGTACTTCTAAAGGTTTTCAAGCCCTTTAGATTGCAAAACTTTTAAATTTCTTAAAAATGACTAACAGTTCCAATATGTGTTCTGTAGGGCTGTCATGAAAAAAGGATAAATAGCATGTTCTAATTAGGGTGTGGGCACTTGTTTAACATTTCTGATACCAGGCTCTTTGGTTTATATTAGTACTGTCTTTCAAAAATGACTGCTGTTGGGGTGCCTGGGTGGCTTAGTTGGCTGAGTGTCCAACTTCAGCTTAGGTCATGATCTCATGGTTCATGAGTTCAAACCCCACACTGGGCACACTACTGTCAGTGCAGAGCCTGCTTTAGATTCTCTGTCTCCCTCTCTCTCAGCCCCTCCCCCCACTCACGCTCTCTTAAGAATAAAAATAAACATTAAAGTAATGACTGCTGTAGATGGTTTGGTTCTTTGTAATTTAGTGTGGTTATTTTATGGGATTTAGTGCGAGAAGGGATTACTGACTAGGTTAACTGGTACTAAGTGATGATGTTATCAATTATGGTACTTAGGGTAAAATGGCTTCTTGCCCATTTTCAGCCTCCAGGATTATTTTAAATCTAAGGATAATTAGAGCAGGTGGTGGTTCCCTATTCCCCAAAGACTATAGGTGGTGTGGTTCTCATCAAGTTTGTTAGACCTGCTGTTCAAAGCTAAATTTTTGCCTTTGCCTGAAACGAAATCCCTAAAACTCTGATTAGCTTCCTGAGACTGGTGAGTATATTGAGAGTGTATGCATCTCATAATGTCTTAAATTCAAACATAAAATTATAATGCAATCATTTGATATTATCATTAGTTGCTTTTCTACCCCTGTTAGAAATTCAAAGAAATGATGAATTCTCAGGCATACTGCATCCTCACCATAATTTCAGGCTGTAGCGTATAGTAATAGTGTTTGTTTCTTCATTGTCATCTTCCCAGTGCCCCTCCATTTTCATTTTGATCAATTATAAAGTTGTTTTACATTGTCTATCGTTTTTCCTTCCTTCTTTCTTTTCCTTCCTTCCTTCCTCCCCTCCTTCCTCCCTCCCTCCCTCCCTCCCTCCTACAGTTAGGTACATTTTAATGTTTTCATTTCTTAAAGTTGCTTCTAAAAACAATGCTATACCATTCTGTTAAATATCATCTTTTATATCATTTGGTTGAAAAGCTAAATGTCTCACATTCTTAACATATTTCTAGACATTCAAATATTTTTGACTAATTTTCCCTTAAAAATCTTAATCTACAAAGTATATGAATTTAGAAAAACTATGATATTGTAAAGTGAATATATTTGAAGAAAAAAACCCAAAATATTAGTGGATCAATTTTTCTTTAGAAATAAATAGTTCTTGGGGCGCCTGGGTGGCGCAGTCGGTTAAGCGTCCGACTTCAGCCAGGTCACGATCTCGCGGTCCGTGAGTTCGAGCCCCGCGTCAGGCTCTGGGCTGATGGCTCGGAGCCTGGAGCCTGTTTCCGATTCTGTGTCTCCCTCTCTCTCTGCCCCTCCCCCGTTCATGCTCTGTCTCTCTCTGTCCCAAAAATAAATAAAAACGTTGGGAAAAAAAATTAAAAAAAAAAAAAAAGAAATAAATAGTTCTTTTTTTTAAAGAGGTTTTTTTTTTTTTTTTTACATTTTTAAAAGTGTTTACTTATTTTTGAGAGAGAGAGAGAGAGAGAGAGAGAGAGCAGGGGAAGGGCAGAGACAGAGGGAGACATAGAATCCGAAGCAAGCTCCAGGCTCCGAGCTGTCAGCACAGAGCCTGGCATGGGGCTCAAACCCATGAACTGCAAGATCCTGACCTGAACTGAAGTTGGACGCTCAACTGACTGAACCATCGAGGTGTGCCAGAAATAAGTAGTTCTTTTTGTGGTTGGGTGAGTTGACTGAGTATTTTATGAAATAATTTTTTTAGATGTTATCATGGTGTTGTGGTTATTTATCTTTTTTTTTTCCCTTTGGTTTTCTATTGTGGCCACAAACACATAATATGAAATTCACCATCTTATCGTTTTTTTTAAGTTTATTTATTTTGGGAGAGAGAGAGCGAGAGAATGAGGGAGGGGCAGAGAGAGAGGGAGAGAGAGAGAGAGAGAGAGAGAGAGAGAGAGAGAGAGAGAGAACCCCAAGCAGGCTCTGCACTGTCAGCACTGAGCCCAGTGTGAGGCATAATCTCATGAGTGGTGAGATGATGGCCTGAGCTGAAAATCAAGAGTCAGATGCTTAACCAACTGAGCCACCTGGGCACCCCACTATCTTACCACTTTTTTGTGTATGGTACAATAATGTTAATATATGCACAATGTTGGCAACAGCTCTCTGGAACTTTTTATCCTGCAAAACTGAAACTCTGTAATTAAACATGTCCCCATTTCCCCCTCCCTACCAGTTTGGTAACCACATTCTGCTTTTGTTTCTGTGAGTTTGACTTCTTTAGATACCCCATGTAAGTAGAATCATGCAGTCCGTGTTTTATGACTGGCTTATTTCACTTAGCATAATGTTCTCAAGATTGATCCATCTTGTAGTTTATGACAAGATTTTCTTCTTTTTAAAGGCTGAATAATTTTCTACCATATGTGCGTGCCACACTTTCTTTATCCATTCATTAGTCACTGGACATTTAAGTTGCTCCCACATCTTGGCTATTGTGATTAATGCTGCAGTGAACATGGAAATTATAATAATTCTTTGAGATCCTGCTTGCAATTATGTATACCCAGAAGCGAGATTGCTAAATCATAGGGTAATTCTATTTTTAATTTTTTAAGGAAACTCCATACTCGTTTTTATTGTGGCTATACCATTTAAATTCCCACAGGTTTTCCACATCCTTGTCAGCACTTGTTATTTTCTGTTTTTGTTTTTGTTTTGTTTTTTTTTGATAGTGGCCATTCTAACGGATGTGAGGTGATATCTCATTGTGGTTTTGATTTGCAATTCCCTGATGATAAGTTATGTTGAGTATCTTTTCATGTGCTTTTTGGCCATTTTTATATCTTGTTTGGAAAAAGTTCCTTTTCGATTTATTGTTTCAGATTGATGTTTTTTTCAACAGGGTTATGGATTATTATGAATAGAGTTTCCTTTCTGTCCTAAGAACTGAGTAATCATGTCCGAGGATATTCTTGCAAGAGAGATTTATAACATGCTAACAACCTTCTGAATTAATTACTACATCCGTTTCAGACATACATGGTATCAGAATCACAGACTGATAGATCCTAGAGCTGGGACCATAAGTTTTATTGCCTGCCCCCAGTTGCTTGAAATTAGAGCTTCTTATTTATTTTAAATTTGAAATATTGACCAATATGCCAACCTCTGTACCATTGATTGGATCTAGGATTTTGGTGGGTTTTTTTTTTTTTAATGTTTGTTTATTTTTTGAGAGAGAGAGAGAGAGACAGAGTGTGAGCAGGGGAGGGGTAGAGAGAGGGAAACACAGAATCTGAAGCAGGCTCTAGGCTCTGAGCTGTCAGCACAGAGCCTGATGTGGGACTTGAACTCACGGACTCTGAGATTATGACCTGAGCTGAAGTTGGATGCTTAACTGACTGAGCCAACCAGGCACCCTGGGTCTAGGATTTTGAATAAAATGTGCTAAAGGATTTTTTTGAGATAATGGGGAAATTGAAAATGAACTATACATTGGATGGTATTATTGTATCATTGTTATCATTGTTAAATTGTATTATATAGGAGAGTGTCTTTATTTTTAGAAGGTGTAAACTGAAGTATTTAGCATAAAAAATGTCATAATGCCTATAATTTACTTTCAAATAGTTCAGGAAAATACATTTGTGTATACACATATAAAGAGCAGTGTTTCTTAACCTTGGCACTATTGACATTTAGGGCTGGATAATTCCTTGTGGTGTGGGGCTTTGTTTTGTAGGATATTTAGCAGCATCCCTGGCCTCTACCCTTTAGATACCAGTAGCATCCTCCCCCCCACCCCCCAGTAATGACAGTCAAAATGTCTCCAAACATTGCTAGATGTCCTCTGAAAGGCAAAATTGTTCCTAGTTGAGGACCACTGATACAGAGAAAAAGAAAGCAGGAGACTTAGAGATATTTATGTATGTTTAGAGAGAATGACAAAGAAAGCAAATGTAGGACAATGTTAGCAATTGATGAATATAGGTATAAGGGTATTTTTTGCACTATTCTTTTAAAGTTTCTGTAGATTTAAGGATTTTCAAAATAAAAGGTTGGGGGAAAATAAATTAAACTGGATTTCATAATAATTGAGTATTATTGGAAATGTGTGAACTCTGTCCAAAGTTACATGAAAGGTCAGGAAAGTGAGATTTGATAGAGCACATTTGAAGCCAGCAATTAAAGAAAGTGTGTTAGTCTTCCAGTGTTCCTGGAATAAATTACCACAAATTGAGCAGCTTAATACAACACCCATTTGTTTGTACCCTTATCTCACAGTTCCGTAGGTTAGAAGTTTGAGTACAGTTTGGCCTGCTCATTCACTGCTCCAGGTTTCAAAGGTTGAAATCAAGGTGTCATTAGGGTTGACTTTCTTTCTGGAGTACTGGACTCTTTTAGGTTGTCGTTAGAATTCAGTTCCATACTTGGGCTGAGGTGTCCATTTCCTTTCTGGCTGTTGGCTGGGGTTGTTCTCAACTTCTAGAGGCCACCTACACTCTTTGGTTCATGGCTTCCTTTCTCCATATAGAAAGCCCATGAGAGTGGTAGAGCCTTTGCATGCTTCATATCTCTCTGATTTCCTCTCTGCCTCATTGCTGTGGCTCTTCTGCCTTTCTCTTCTGCTGTTAAGGGGTCACATTGGGTACACCCAGTTAACCGAGGATATCTCTGCTTTAAAGTCAGCTGATGAGTAACCTTAATTCCAACTGCCAAGTCTCTTCATACACAGATTAGTGTTTGATTCAATAACCAAGGGGGTGGGAATCTTGGGAGACATCTTTAGAATTCTGCCTACCACAAAAAGAATACAACTGAATTCTGACAATTAAAAAAATCATTCATTTCCTACAATATTTTATTCATGTCTTTCCCATTGCTATTAGGTTTGAAGATGTTGTCATAGAATAGATTTTATAAGAGTTGTATTGTTTTAAGTTTATTTTTTTTTAGTAATCTCTACACCCAACATGGAACTTGAACTCATGACCCTGAGATCAAGAGTTGTGCACATGCTCTTCTGACTGAGTCAGCACGCACCCCAAGAGAATTGTATTTATTGTTCCAACAACTACTATGGGAAGAATCATGGATATTTATTAAAGGAAGGAAGACACAAATAGCTGCTGTGTGAAAATATTTGTTTTTACAGTAGATACAATTCTTAAATCTTTTGTACTATTATACAAACTAAAGTAAGAGTACAAAATTTCACTTTATGAACCCTAGGAAAACATTCTTTAAAATGTAACTTATGGGTCCCTTGAGTTTGTTCCTAGAAAAAAAAATGTAACTTATGGGGTGCCTGAGTAGCTCGGTCAGTTAAGCATCAGACTCTTGCTTTTGGCTCAGGTCATGATTTCATGATCATCCAGCCCTGTGTTGTGTGGGCTCTGCACGGGGCGTGGAGCCTGCTTAATATTCTCTTTCTCCCTCTCCCCCCCACCACCCTGCTCACTTGTGCTCTCTCCCTCTCTCTCAAAAATAAAAAAGTAACTTATTTCTCTTTATTACTATAATTAAAGTTGTTCTTAACCCCTTAAAGAAGATAACACTTGGTTTTGTTTTACTGTATCAGCTGACAACATTTTTAGTCACACCTGATCCAGTAAAACTAAATTTGTCCCCAGTGAATGCAGAGCCTATTTATTACCCTGATCTTCTCCTTTTTCCCTGAGCATATACTCAGGTTGTGCAAAATGATACAATGTACGTGTTTTTCCATGTGTTCAAAAATATTCTGTAACCACTCTAAGATACTGAGCTCCTGTAGCCCACACTAAGCACACACTTCTTCTCTCTTGCATTCCTATTCTTTACTTTCACCATCACCCTCGTGTTATCATCACAACTGAGGCCTTTGCACACCCATGTCTTCCAGTCCATCCACCCCGCTCTGGCTTTCCTCCTTTCCCTATTCAGTCAGGATGCCACGATCTGTCTTTTCAGCTGCTCTTCTTGGCTCATTTACCATCTCCTTATTGCTCTGACCTTCCTTCATTCTTTGTGGATACTCCTGCCCTTTCCTTTCAGTTACTTTAGTCCTTTGCTCCCCACTTTCCCCAAGATTCCAGCCTTCTTCTACTTCTCATTTTGTACAAGCTCTGTTGGTAATTGTAGCTCTTCACGTGACTTCCACTACAGCCCAAATATTAATGGGTCTCAACTCTATATCACCAAGTCCAAACCTCTCCCCCAGAACTTTAGATTTGCTTACTTGATATCTACCTTTAGATGGCACTTCGTATTTAACATGTCCTAACCTAAACCCCACCCCCTCAAAACTTGCTTCTTTCCCTTTCAGTTAGTGATACTCTCCAGTTACTAAAGAGCATTTCCCCAGTGATTAGTAATGATAAGTACTTTTTCATGTATCTATTGGCCATCTGTCTCCTGCTGGTACCATGATTCTCTCCTTATGTGTCGTTAGGCCCACTATAATAGCCTCCAGAATGGCCTTCTGGCCTCATTTATACCCTTTTAGCTCCATCTTCCACATTGCTTCCAGAGTCATCTTACCCCAAATGCAAATCTGATCTAGTCTCCCTCCCTTTTGATGAAATCCTTTAATGACGTTCTACTGCCTTCAGGAGACTATGCAGAGTTCTGAGCATGGCCCTCCATGTCTGGTCCCTTCCTGTCTTGCCATTTCATTCCTGCCACTACCACCTTATGCACCGTTTAAAGCTCTAGCAATCCTGAAAAACTTGCAGTTTACCAACACACCATGCTTATGTGTCAGCCTGTCTGCCCTCCCTTTTCTGCTTTGCCCTAGGATACCCTTCCCCATTTCCCTGCATTCCTGTCTACCTGGTTTATTCTTAGTTTTCTACTTGCCCTTCAGGTTTTGACTTGAAGAGGAAGTGACCTCTTAGCAATCCTTCCCTAACACCCCACACAGTATTAGTGTGCCTCTTTTGTGCTCCAGACTGTGTGTGCATGATATCCAGCACATACAATGATACTTGTTTGTCACCAGCAGTTTTTACAGCTTTCTTTGGTCCCAGGCCCGATTTCCTTGAGAGCCAAGATGTCCGTTGCCCTCCTCTATCCTCTGTGCTTAGCCAAGACTAGATGCTCAGTAAATATTTGTTGAATGAGTCAGCATAAACACTAGCAGAGATAGTTTATGGGACTGATTAGATTAATTTTTTGTACAAAAGAAAACATGTATATAATAAGTAAAATAATATAGGTGAGCTTATGATGCAAATTATCGTTCTCCCCTTCTACTTCTCCTTATCCCCAGCTTTACTCCTGAAAGGTAGCCTCTTTGAACCACTTATCTTTTTGGATTTCCTGGTAACTATACCTCTAACTTCTAGAGCTGGGTTTGAAAGGAACTGTATACATCCTAGGAGGTGCTTTATTCTCATATACTTTTTTATATCTTAAAATATTTATTTTTGTCAGAATAGCTAATTATTTTCTGTTTCTGGTTTATTACTACAGTAAGTATTCCCTCCCGATAAAAAAATCTATTCAAAATTATTCTGATACACTTTTGTAAAAAAATTTTTTTTAATGTGTTATTTATTTTTAAGACAGAGAGAGACAGAGCATGAGTGGGGATGGGGCAGAGAGAGAGGGAGACACAGAATCTGAAGCAGGCTCCAGGTTCTGAGCTGTCAGCACAGAGCCCGACACGGGGCTCGAACTCACAAACTGTGAGATCGTGACCTGAGCCGAAGTCGGACGCTCAACTGACTGAGCCACCCGGGCACCCCTCTGATATACTTTTAACATCTATTTTTGTGTAAGTCATAACAAGTATGTAATAGATTAATATATTCATAAGTTTATATAGAATATTTATAAGTAAATATACAAATGTTTGTGCTTTGAGATATTTTCCTGAGAGTTGTACAATCAAAAAGATTATTTCCTCCAAATAACATAATTTTATGTTTTTTTAATCAATTTCAGATAATATCTATTGACTTCCACTTTAAAAAATGAGTGTTCAGCCCTCTTATACTATAGTCCTCCCATTCTCCCTTCCAGTGCTTGATACAGCAGTCGTATTATAATTTTACTTCCTCTGCACTTAGTAACTTTAGACACTGACAGTGATTCTCATTTCGTCCACTTTTGACAATCTTTGTTGACTCCCCCGTTTTCAAAAAGGGGCATTAGAACATGTGCTTCTTTTTCCATCTGTTTTTCTCACTTTCTGTCAGCGACACTTTCATATTGTCAAAGTTGATAACTTTTATATTTTGTCCTATTACCAAGGACAACGAAAGCTCCATATAAGTTGAATCTAAAAGATGAAAACTATAAATAGTATCATACTGTTATGACCTGCTAATTATTCCTATAAAGGAAAATCTCCCTTATGAACCTGAGACCCACTGACTGCAGCATGAAGTTACTTTCTCCTTGTCAGGAAAGCAGTAGGATTAACAGACAAGGACAAATCCTTCTTGTTATTAAGCAAATTACTGCAAGGATTTGCCCTTTTCCAAAAGCTAAACCATATTTCTGCCAGTGGGGAAGAGAACATGTGATGTTTGTTCATTCCCTATAAATAAAAACTTTCTTTTTGCTTAGAAATCATACTTGTTTGCTTTTTTTTTTTTAAGTTTATTTATTTATTTTGAGAGAGAGAGAGAGAGAGAGAGAGAGAGAGAGAGAGAGAGAGAAAGAGAGAGCATGCAAGCAGGGGAGGGGCAGAGGGAGAGGAAGAGAGAGAATCCCAAGCAGGCTCTGTGCTGACAGACATGAACCATGAGATCATGACCTGAGCCAAATTCAAGAGTTGAATGCTTAACCGACTGAGCCAGCTAGGTGCTCCTTGCTTGCTTTTTAATATTCCTATTAAAGAATAATTCAAAAGCCTATCCTTTGAGATCTGTATTAAAGTAACAGAGTTATGATTTGTGATTACTATGGGGCACAGTTTCTTCCCTGAATAGTCAATATACCTTATTTTTCTGGATGACTGTCTGCTCAGCTGTGGGGAGCAGACATTTCTTCTGACATCTGCCCGCAAATCCAAGTGAACTGAGCTAGTTCTGGAGTGCTGGACCATTTGAGTAATGAACAACTGTCACCTTTAGGGAGAGTACTGCAAATAGGAATTGCTTATCATCTCGTGCCATGTACACAGAAAATAAGAGTGAAACACTTTTGACCAGGATTTCTTTTAGGATCCTGAAATTTGTCTTGACACCAAATGTATCAAAGTTAGTTCTGGCCTAAGATGAAGAGCATCTCTATTTTTAGTATTCCGTAAAATATGATTCTATAAATATTTAGTGTAGAGCCAATTTGTGTGCTAGGATTACATTTTCTTCTCTCAAAGCCCAGAGTAATGAACTGTGGACTCTCAAGATTCTATGATCAATAACAACCAGATCCTCTTTTCTCGTACTCCGTTAATTCCTTATCAACTGGGGTAAATGTAAGCTTGCTTCATATTTGAAATGTAGCTTCTTTGTGCCTCTTTTTTTTTTTCCAGGAAGTTTCTAGTTGCCTTTCTTCTTCTAATTTTTTTTTTTTTTGGTATAATAATATGCCTTGTCATAGCCTCACTTCCTATATACATTCAGTTATGTTTTCTATTCTGCGGCATCCCCCTTTGTAACCAACTGCTTTTCTAGGTTACCAGACAGCTGTGTTCAAGGATCTCCCTCCACTCTTCTCCTGGGTTGGAATCACTTTTCTCAGGATCCTGTCTTCCACAGGATCCACTTTTACTGTCCTGATTTTGCCATCATTTTACTGGAGTGTATCCTGAAATAAGTTCTTTAGAAAGGATATGTGGGAAATAAACTTTCTGAGTCATGTCTAAAACTGTATATATTGTATCTTAGAACTTGTTCGTAGTTGGGCTGGGTGTAGAATTCAGGCTGAAAATAATTTCCTTTAGAAAATGTGAAGACGTGGTTCCATTGTTTTCTAACATCCTCTGTTGCTGACAAGAAGCCAGTTTGTTTATCGATCCTTTCTGGGTGACCTTT
This sequence comes from Felis catus, assembly GCF_018350175.1. Lineage (NCBI taxonomy): Eukaryota > Metazoa > Chordata > Mammalia > Carnivora > Felidae > Felis > Felis catus. The sequence continues at coordinate 78,851,681 of NC_058375.1, read as the reverse complement.
GTTCCTTGTTCAGGGTCTCTTTTTTATACTTGTTTTGAAATTCCATGAGGAAATGTATAGATGTAGGTCTTTTATCAGTTAGTTGTATTGAGTACTTACTGAGCCCTTCCAGTCTTAAGACTTGGGTCTTTCTTCAGCTCTGGGGGAATTCTATTATTTGTTAAATAGTTTTCCCCTCTCTTTTTTCTGTTCCCTCTTTTTGGGGCTCTTATTTGTCAAATGTTGTACCTCTTAGATTGACTGTTTATGTCTCTAATAGTTTCTCTATTATTTCCATATTTTTATCCATATACTCTCATTCTGTGTTTCTCAATTTTGCTTTCTAGATCATCTGTTGATTTGCTTTCATTTTCTAATCACTCTTTAAATACTAAGAATTTTAGGGGTGCCTGGGTAGCTCAGTCAGTCGAGCGTCTGACTTCAGTTCAGGTTGTGAACTCGTGGTTCATGAGTTTAAACCTCACATCGGGCTTGCTGCTCTCAGCCTGTCAGGGCGGAGCCTGCTTCGGATTCTCTGTCTCCCTCTCTCTCTGCCCCTTCCTTGCTCTCTCTCTCTCTCAAAAATAAATAAACAGTAAAAAAATAAAAAAATTCTAAGAATTTTAAACTAAATTCAAAAGAGTTCTTCCAAGTTATTTGTTCCTTTTTTGTGGTTTCCTATTCTTTATGTGTTTTTCTCAGTTCTTTCTCATGCTGCTGGATTTCCCCATGTGCCTGGTAATCCTTGGTTGTCTATTCATATTTTAAGACAGAAGGACTGAGGAACTGATATGGATTTTCTGTGCCATTTTATTATTTTTTTTAATGTTTATTTTTGAGAGAGAGACAGAGACCAAGCACAAGTGGGGGAGAGGCAGAGAGCGAGATGGAGATACAGAATCTGAAGCAGGCTTCAGGCTCCAGGCTCTGAGCTGTCAGCACAGAGCCCAACTCAGGACTTGAACTCACAAACTGCGAGATCATGACCTGAACTGAAGTCAGAGGCTTAACCAACTGAGCCACCCAGGCGCCCCTATTTTCTGTGCCATTTTATTTTCCATTTTTTTATTTAAAAAATTTTTTTTGACATTTATTTTTGAGAGACAGAGAGAGACAAAGCATGAGCAGGGAAGGGGCAGAGAGAGAAGGAGACACAGAATCCAAAGCAGGCTCCAGGCTCTGAGCTCCAGGCTGTCAGTACGGAGCCTGATGTGGGTCTCAAACCCACAAACTGTGAGACCATGACCTGAGCCAGAGTCGGATGCTCAACCAACTGAGCGACCCAGGCACCCCTTCTATGCCATTTTAAAAGTTGGTCTCTTTTCCTCCTAGACCTATCACCTGTGTGGATGGCTGACTGAGCCCTCAGTGTAGGGCAAGATGCCTTGACTGGCCTGCTTGCTCTAGACCTGTGCTCAGACCCTGACCTTGTGCTGGAGGAGTGCTCTACTGTGGGCACACTCCCCCTAGATGCCTTTACTTTCCCCAGGTCATTTGTTCTTTCAATTACCTGGCTTTTCAACTGAGGATTAATGCCAGGATGCCTGTGATCTGTGTGGGGGTGGGGGAAGTAGATGCGGATGCCAACCAGCACAGTTCCAAGTACAGACCTTCAATTATTCCCACTGTCTTTAGCCCCACTTCTCCCTTCTCTCCTCCCTTGTACCTGCTGGCCTAGAGCCCAGAGCCATCAGGTGTTCCAGGGCAGATTGGCTCTCTAGATTCCTCCTAGCATTCCAACAAGCATTTTGGCTTCCAGCTCTTCTTAGGTTGCCTTGTGGGCTGTGGCTTTCTCTGGCTGTCTCATCCATCAACACAATTCCATCTGCTTTTTGAATTCTAGAAATTGTGTTGTATCTTTCATCCACTGGTGAACCCCTTAACTTTTCTTTCCTTTTGTTCTCCCTTGAGTGTGGTTTTGTAAGCTGTAAGTAGTAAACACACATCTTTAATCTACCATCTTGAACTGAAAATCCTGATGTGAATTTTATTATATTTTATTTATTTTATTTTCCTTTTTTTAGATTTTCATTTATTTATTTTTTGAAATTTATTGTCAAATTGGTTTCCATACAACACCCATTGCTCATCCCAACAGGTGCCCTCCTCAATGCCCATCACACACTTTCCCCTCCCTCCCACCCCACTCCCCGATGTGAATTTTAAACTATCTGTCTTATGAATATTTACCTAACCTGTTTGTCTTAATGGCTGCAATGTTTATTTAAGCATTACGTAATTTATAAATTATTTCAATAAAGACAAGAGAATTAAGGTAAATAACTTCAGAGGAATAAAGAGGTAATGACACAATTTTTCAGAAAATCTTATATAATATCAACAGTTTACTTTAGTAAAAAAGAGAAAAAACTACTCAAAGATTAGAGTCTTAGAATTATCATCAATTTTGTGTCTGATTTATTTTTCTTTTTTTTAATTTTACTTTTTGTTTTTTAAATTTTACACCCAAATTAGTTAGCATATAGTGCAACAATGATTTCAGGAGTAGATTCCTTAGTGCCCTTTACCCATTTAGCTCATCCTCCCTCCCACAACCCCTCCAGTAACCCTCAGTTTGTTCTCCATATTTATGAGTCTCTTATGTTTTGTCCCCCTGCCTGTTTTTATATTATTTTTGTTTCCCTTCCCTTATGTTCATCTGTTTTGTCTATTAAAGTCCTCATGAGTCATATGATTTTTGTCTTTCTTTGACTGACTGATTTCACTTAGCATAATACCCAACAATTCATCCACATAGTTGCAAATGGCAAGATTTCATTCTTTTTGATTGCCGAGTAATACTACATTGTGTGTGTGTGTGTGTGTGTGTGTGTGTGTGTGTGTGTATCCATCGATGGACATTCGGGCTCTTTCCATACTTTGGCTATGGTTGATATTGCTGCTGTAAACATGGGGGTGCATGTGTCCCTTCGAAACGACACACCTGTATCCCGTGGATAAATGCCTAGTAGTGCAATTGCTGGGTCGTAGGGTAGTTCTATTTTTAGTTTTTTGAGGAACCTCCATACTGTTTTCCAGAGTAGCTGCACCAGCTTGCATTCCCATTGTGCCTGATATCTATAGGCTATCATCAACAAGGTTATTATGTGCTCGGTACCAGGTAAGCACTGAACTTGCAGCAGTGACATGATAGATCTCTACTCTCATAGAATTCACATGTTGCTTTTGGGAGTTTTTGGAGTTGTTTTGGCACTGATGAATAAATAATAAATGCATTTTAAAAAATAAGCAACAAAAACATTGGGCAGCTATGTGTACAATGCAATAATTGAAATAGGTTATGTGATAATGAGTATCAGGACATCTATTTGGCCAGCTTGTTGGAGAACCTTCTTGTGGAAGGGATAATAATCTGAGATCTAACTAAAGAGCAGGAGACAGGCAGGCAAAAACTGTGACCTTGGCATTACTGTCAGAGAGCATATCCTTTCCTCTTAATCAGTGTTACCTACCCTTTGGTTTTGATCGTACCTCTGTCCTGTAAAGACTTTTTTATTAATGTAATCAATTGCTTAAACATTTCATCAGCTTTTAAATAGCACTTTGGTGAAGTAAAAGACTCATGAGATAATTTATTCCCCTAGGACAGAGAAGAAGGGATAAACAAGCCTTTTTATTCTGTAATAGCAGAATGGTTTGGTAAATTTAAAGGCTTTAATTATTATGCTTTAAGCAACAGCTTAATTTGCTTCAGTCTGATTCTTAGCTTTTAGGTGGGGTTCTTCCTTTGATATATCATGTTGCTATTTTTGGTGCTTATCATTTTGCTCTTGCAGTTTTCTCTCATCAAAAATCATGTACTGCTCACTTCCATGGAGTCCCTGTGCTGGTGCTGGTACTGTGGGCTGCAGATGCACATTCACTTTTATCTTTAAAAAAAATTTTTTTTTTTAATGTTTATTTATTTTTGAGAGAGAGACAGAGTGTGAGTGGGGGAGGAACAGAGAGAGAGGGAGACACAGAATCCAAAGCAGCCTCCAGGCTCTGAGCTGTCAGCACAAAGCCAGAGGCGGGGCTCGAACTCACGGACTGCGAGATCATGACCTAAGCTGAAGTCTGACGCTCAAGCTCAACCGACTGAGCCACCCAGGAGCCCTTTACTTTTATCTTTAAATGGGTACGCTTTTCAAGGAGTGTGGGGCCTGGTTTAAGGGAGCCATTTGTAGGTCTTTACATTCCCCACATACTTTTCCTAACATTATTCTTCCCGAGGAATGTGCTTCTGATGGAGGTGTGGGGTCTGTTCTCCCACTTCTCTTTCACTGTTGCCCTTCTCACATGATTACAAAAGAAAGGCATATTGCTCTAGTTCATATCTCACAAAGGTCCCCGGATGTAAAAACACCAGGACACCAAAGGGCAATGGAGAATACTGGTATCTGTGCGAAGATAGTGGATGATTAAGTAACACTGTCTCAAGTAACGATGGATAATAGTTCCTTTTGCAATTCAAATAATTTCCAATTTTTTTGTTCTCACAAAACTGAGAGAAAGCCTAATTGGTTTGCTAATTAACTAATAGACTACTAAGTATATTTTTGATAGTAGGTTACTGTTATATTTATTTTACATTGTTCAAAAAAGTTTGAAGCATTGAGAAATAATTGCTCTAACAAGACGTCCATTCTCCTCCCTCATTTATGTGAAGCAGGTTCCTCACCATTTAACATTATGAAAACTAAAGTAGGGATAGAATTGGTGCTGAGCCATATTTTATCCTGGCAATAAAATAATAGTCACTACATGGAAACGTGAATGAATTGAAGAAGAAAAATCTCACCCATATCTTTTTTTATTTTTTATTTTATTCATTTATTTTTAAAAATTTTCTTAATGTTTCTTTTTGAGAGGGAGAGAGGGAGACACAGAATCTGAAGCAGGCTCCAGGCTCCAAGCTTGACGCACAGAGCCTGACGCTGGGCTCAAACCCCGCTGACCACAAGATCATGACCTGAGCCTAAGCCAGACGCTCAACCAACTGAGCTATTCAGGCGCCTCTTATTCATTTATTTTTTTATGAGTTCAGGATTATATATATTATGATTTCCCTTGTTATAATACATTTATGGCTTTATGGTAAAAATAACTCAGGGACATATGGAATTCAAGCTAATTTGTGTAACTGCCACAAGAAAAAAAGCATTAAATGCATTTCTGAAATAAGTATTCTCTTTTTAAAAATTTTTTAAATTTTATTTATTTATCTTGAAAGAGAGAGCAGGGGAGGGATGAAGAGAAAGGGAGAGAGAGAATCCCAAGCAGGCCTCATGCTGTCAGCACAGAGCCTGATGCGGGGCTCAAACACATGAACCGTGAGATCATGACCTGAGCCAAAACCAAGAGTCCAACGCTTAACGGACTGAGCCACCCAGGCCCCCCTGAAGTAAGTATTCTCATTTAATTTCAGAATCTCAAAAAATCATTAGACATTGGCCTTGTTTTTAAAATGTTTACTTACGGGCACCTGGATGGCTCAGTTGGTTAAGCGTCTGACTCTTGATATTGGCTTAGGTCGTGATCTCAAGGTATGTGGGATCAAGCTCTGCGACTGTAGGGCTCTGTGCTGACAACAGGGAACCTGCTTGGGATTCTCCGTTTCCTTTTCTTTCTGCCCCCCACAGTTTGTGCACATGCTTTCTCTCTCTCTCTCAAAATAAATAAATAAACTTAAAAAAAAATAAAAAACAAAGTTTAAACACTAAGCTAGCTAAATGACCTTCTTGAAAGGTTCAAACATAATTGATGTAGAAAATGCTTTCCCTCAAGAAAAAAAAAAACAGAAAATGCTTTCCCTCTAATCTCAATCTTACATAAATGGAGAAAGTAAAGGGGAAAAGGTAGATAATTTCTTTAGCAGTCTATATGGTTAAATCCATCAACCACATTAAACTAGAATGTCCATGTTGACCCCATTAAAAAGAACTGGGCAAATATCAAAAGTTATTCACTTCGTAAACCAAAAGACAACAATTTTAGGGTTATGATAAGTAAAATATTTTTGAAACACTTCAAAAACCTTTAACATGAATCTAGAGGAAGCATCTCATAATTGTAAGAAATATAACAGAAAGTAAAAAACACTTAAACTAAACTGATTTTCAATCCTCTTTGAACAAAAGAAATGAAAAATAATGGTTGATTAAGTAAGCTCTGTGCTCTAACCAAACTAATTACAGCGATTTTAAATGGCAGCAGCCTATTTGATCGGGTAGCTTGACAGTTCTGAATGCTTTTGCAATGATTTAAAAAAAATTTTTTTTTACATTTATTTATTTTTTGAGAGACATAGAGAGACAGAGCACAACTTGGGGAGGGGCAGAGAGAGAAGGAGACACCGGGATTGAAGCAGGCTCCAGGCTCCGAGCTGTCAGCACAGAGCCTGATGCGGGCGGGGCTCAAACTCTCGAACTGTGAGATCATGACCTGAACTGGAGACAGATGCCCAACCATCTGAGCCACCCAGGCGCCCCTGCAATGATTTTTTTTAAAACTCAAAGACACTAAAGTGATCCAATCATGCAATGTTCATCTTATGCGTTCTGCATCTTTTTGCCAATCCTGTAGCTAAGGTCTTGTTCCAGTCAATCTCAGTGCATGTAACTGGCAACTGACTATGTAAAGTTTGAAAGTACTGTCTGATAATTCTCACTGATGGCAGTCTGGTATTCATTTTCTGCAGCTTCTACAGTTTTTATCAATTCTTTTGCTATTTGCGCTTCATTAAACACCGTTAGGGAATCTTGTATATATTTATGACTCACTAACTGAACATTACCATCTTCATAATAATGAACCTGAGTTTTCAAGATGCCAACCACTTGAGTGGTTGAAGGAGTGATGGTAAATTTCCAAAACTTTTTGCTTGGAACTGATGGCTTTCTATTCATGCAATAATGATTTGCTATCCATCTAGTTTTGTTGTTGTTGTTGTTTTTTACCATATACAGTGCAGACCCCATTTGGATAATGTTCTTTCACATAAACTCGAAGAGCAGTTTCTACTGAAGTTCTCTATGACTCAACTGCATTTTCTACTTCATATGGTCTTGGATCAGTTGTTTCCTTTCTTAAGTGATCAAATTTGAAACACATTCTGGTTTCGGGATCCAAAAACTTTCCATTTCCCAAGTTGCCATGTTCTGTTATCAATTCCTGATCTTCATAACCTTCAATTTTTACTGGAGTAAACTGGTCCAAGTTATAGACTGTGCAAATGCATGAGTTGTCCCTTCCCTGAAAAAATTATCACTGTTAGGCAGTAACCGAACATCATTAAACACCTCATTAAATTCTCCAGGAGGGGCATGAATAATGAATTTTGCTGCTGTACATACCTTCTCCTCATTAGACAACTGCTTCTCCAGATCTGCCATTTTCCTTCTGGTGACATACTGTGGTGGGCGTGGTGCCAGCGACCACCTGACTTCCCCTCACACCCATCTCTTTAATGAAGTGTTATTATGTTTAGGAATCTTTAAAATAAAATTTTGCAGTATATTTATATTTTAATTGATTGGTTAGTAATAATAATTGTAAAGAAAACTCAAGCCAGAAGAAATTGTTTTAATACTTGAAGTCTTTTATTACAGAAAATAAAGAGAAGTTTATTTTTAATTCATAGCCAGATTTTTGTTGAGGAAAAATATAACACTGTCCAGTAAAAAACTTCCAAACATAAAATACGTTAGAAATAATTTGTGTGAGGGGCATTTGGGTGGCTCAGTTTGTTAAGTGTACAACTCTTGACTTTGACTCAAGTCATTATTTCACGGTTTCTGAGTTCAGCCCTGTGTTGGGCTCTGTGCTGATAGCCCAGAACCTGCTTGGGATTCTCTCTCCCTCTCTGTCTACCCCACCTCAAAAATATATAAATAAACTTTTAAAAATTCAATATTTACAATATATTAGAAGTTACTCCTTTGCAACTACTTAAACTTACGGTGAAAGATTTTAAGTATCAATTTAAGGATGTGCCAAGGGATGTATAGCTTTCAAAATTTTCTTGGGGGTCTGCAAATAAAAAAGCGAGATTTCAATGACACATTACCCCCATTGATGAAGGGGCTACATTCTGAAAGTGTACTTTTTAAATTAATCTATCTATCTATTTATTATTTTGTTACTTTAAGTGGGGCCACACCCAGCACAGAGCCCAGCACAGGACTTGAACTCACAACACCAAAATCAAGACCTGAGCTGAGATCAACAGTTGGACGTTTAATCACCAAGCCACTCAGGCACCCCACAAAAGTGTATTTTAAAAGAAATCAAATTCTTCATTGCCAGAGGTCGCTGAATGTTAACCTGGGAGGAAGAAGTGTGGTACTGTGTTTAGATGCTGTCATTGGCCTTTAATGCCTATGTTTTAAGTCAGTATAAGTGTGTTCAGCTGCTGTGTTCTAAACAGGCAAGCAAAGAAAAGGAAAGGGAGGCAGAGGATGGTTGGGTTTTTAGCAGTCTATGTTAGGGAGGGCAGAGTAACAAGGGATATTCCCCTCCACCCCCAGCAATTACCCTAGTAGGTCTACATAAGGTTTACCTTTAGATAATGCATGATTTCAGACTTCCTTTTTCTATCCCCGAAAAAGAAAATCTTTATGCTTGGTGATGTCCCAGTCTTAAGTAGGGGGTTATACCAGTACTTTGGGATTAGCCAGTGTTATAGTGTAAATTAACTTCAGTCATTTGATATATGTAAATTACATGTGATCATTTTTCTAGTTGATAGAAGAGTGGAATATGAAGGAAAGGGGTATCATGGAGTAGTACAAGAGGGCGTTTGGGAAGGTGGGAAAGCAGAGAGGTATGCTTCGAAAGCTGCAAATAGAAGCAGAAAGTGAGGTATTTTGGTCTTGCTAATGCATTACTTGACATGATTTATGATTGTTTTGGTTAATATTTAAAAATACTTCTGACTGCTTTATTAAGGAATTTGTATCTCTGAGGATTAGTTAACCTAAAATAGATCCCATTAAGTCAGATCAATATAAAAGTGGCCCATAGCTAGATCTACCAAATAAATTTAAAAGTCATTATGTTATGTAGATTTCCCTCCCCAAAGATGATAGAAATTAACCATATCAAATGATAGTTTTGGGTTATAAATGCTTTTATAGCAAGCATTTTTACTTAAGTGGTTTTGAACTTAAAGAAAAGTAGAAAGAATTCTAATGTTATGTGATATTAAGATGAGTAATATGCTTTATCATGAGATTTCAGGCATGTGATTTGCCTTGTATCAAGCTCCTTTTTCTTGGCCTTACTTTCTTCATTTACCGGTGAGATGATAATGATCGTTGATAAGAGAGTTTTTTCTTGCCTCTCTTATAACGGTATTTTCAGTAATAAAAGAGGAATGCTTTAGCTTCCTCATAAAATGTTATGATATCCCCAAATTATAAACTTATGAATGACTTTTTAAAACACATTATGGCCATTTATGTTGTGCACTTGCCTATTTCAAGAACTTTTTGAAATCAGACCAGTGACATTGTCAGTTTCTCCTTTCAAACCATTTCTTGTGGCATGTGTTTATGACTGTCTTGGAGAAATCAATGTATTTTTTTCTTATTGAGAGATGTTAATATATCTATCATATAAAGATTTCTCAGCATTCATATACCAGTTATTTTAAAATGCTGTCATGTCATACTGAATATAGAAAATGTCATTATTTTGTGTGATAATAAATGCTTTAACAAGCTACAAAATCACACAAATTTTGTTTTTGACTTTCAATTTAAAAAAATGGCATACTTATGTTACCTAATGTGAAAAGATTCCCTTAATATTTTTGTAGAACTTTGAATAAGAAAACAATTTACATTTTTACTTGAGGAAAGAGTCTAGACAAAATATACATGATGTAGATATAAATCAATACTATCTGTATTTACTAAGGAGAGCTGCATGTGATTTTTGTCTTCCTGTATCTATAAACACTTTCAAGAGGCAAGTAGTAAGTGTATGTCTAGGGACATGAAGGGATGCCCTTCATCTAAGGGGGTGGGTATAGCTTAGATTCTCATGTCAAGTTGCCTCCATAGAGAAGTGGTGAGGATTATAGCATCATTAGGAGGCTGCTTCATCTCTAGGTGTTGGGAGAGGTTAAAGTGGGAGTTGCCCTGGTTCATGATTTAGGATTATGACTCCGTGTAGGGGTGCCTGGGTAGCTCAGTCAGTTGGGTGGCTGACTTTAGCTCAGGTCATGATCTCACAGTCCTTGAGTTCAAGCCCTGCGTTGGGCTCTGTCCTGACAGCTCAGAGCCTGGAGGCTGCTTTGGATTCTGTGTCTCCCTCTCTCTCTGCCCCTCCCCTGTTCATGTTCTATCTCTTTCTCTCTCTCAAATATAAATAAACATTAAAAAAAAAAAAAGATTATGACTCCGTGTGAAAAACTCTAACATACTCCTTAAGTATAAAGTTCTATAATACTAGCAAGTATGCTTTTACTTCTATTATAAAGAATGGCATTTAAGTTTTAAATTAGCTTCATGTTGACTGGTTTGAAAGTAAACTTTGAAATTCGTTATAAATGAAAGATGATGGAACTACCCTCAGGTCAAGGTGTGATTTTTTTTTTTTTTCAACGTTTATTTATTTTTGGGACAGAGAGAGACAGAGCATGAACGGGGGAGGGGCAGAGAGAGAGGGAGACACAGAATCTGAAACAGGCTCCAGGCTCTGAGCCATCAGCCCAGAGCCTGACGAGGGGCTCGAACTCACGGACCGCGAGATCGTGACCTGGCTGAAGTCGGACGCTTAACCGACTGCGCCACCCAGGTGCCCCAAGGTGTGATTTTTAACCCTGAAATGGACCTTTGACGCAAACTGACAGTTACTTTTTAAGTTTAGGGTTTTCCAAAGAAGAATGAGTGAAAGTGCTTATTTCCTCTTAGGTACCATATCTGCAACTTGCGAAGGCATCTGCTAAGTAATACTTTTCTGAACAGAGATAAGTATCTGATTAAAGATCAGAAGCTAAGTAAAAGATCAATAGCCTGGTCAATTGTGTTTCTTCTGCCAACCTAAACTTTATTAAAGCTTTACTAGCATTCGTATTAAATAATCAATACTTGTCAGCATAACTTTTGAAAATAATAACATTCTCTGGTACTGGTACAAAAATAGACGTGTATATCAATGAAGCAGAATAGAAAACCCAGAAATAAACCCACAATGATAAGGTCAATTAATATTCGACACAACAGGGAAGAATAGCCAGTGGGAAAAAGTGTCTCTTCAACAAATGGTGCTGGGAAAACTGGACAGCAACATGCAAAAGAATGAAACTGGACCCCTTTTTTTTAACTTGTTTTATTTTTTATTTTTTAAAATTTGCATCCAAATTAGTTAGCATATAGTGCAACAATGATTTCAGGAGTAGATTCCTTAGTGCCCCTTAACCATTTAGCCTATTCCCCCTCCCACAACCCCTCCAGTAACCCTCAGTTTGTTCTCCATATTTATGAGTCTCTTCTGTTTTGTCCCCTGCCTGTTTTTATATTATTTTTGTTTCCCTTCTCTTATGTTCATCTGTTTTGTCTCTTAAAGTCTTCATATGAGTGAAGTCATATGACATTTGTCTTTCTTTGACTAATTTCACTTAGCATAATACCCTCCAGTTCCATCCACGTAGTTGCAAATGGCAATATTTCATTCTTTTTGATTGCCGAGTAATACTCCATTGTATGTATATACCACATCTTCTTTATGCATTCATCGTCGATGGACATTTGGGCTCTTTCCATACTTTGGCTATTGTTGATAGTGCTGCTATAAACCTGGGGGTGCATGTTGGACCACTTTTTTTAAACCTATACACAAAAATAAGTTCAAAATGGATGAAAGACCTAAATGTGAGAGCTAAAGCCATAAAAATCCTAGAAGAAGGCATAGGCAGTAATTTCTCTGATGTTGGCCATAGCAACTTTTTCTAGATTGGCCCCCTGAGGAAGGAAGACAAAAACAAATTTGAACTATTGGGACTACATCAAAATACAAAGCTTCTGCATGGAGCAGGAAACAATCGACAAAGCTAAAAGGCAAATTATGAATGGGAGAACATATTTGCAAATGACATACCTGATGAAAGGTTAGTATCCAAAATATATAAAGAATGTGTACAACTCAACACCAAAAGAATAAATAATTCAATTAAAAAAATGGGCAGAAGACATGAACAGACATTTCTACAAAGAAGACATTTCTATAAAGAGGATAAAGAGATGGCCAACAGACAATGCAGAGATGCTCATTATCACTTACCAGAGAAATGCAAATCAAAACTACAATAAGGTATCACCCCACACCTGTTAGAATGGTCAAAATAAGAAACACAAGAAACAACAGATATTGGTAAAGATGTGGAGAAAAAGGAACACTTTTGCACTGTTGGTGGAAATACAAACTGGCACAGCCACTGTAGAAAACAGTTAAAAATTAAAAGTAGAGCTACCCTATGATCCAGCAATTGCACTACTGAGCATTTACCCAAAAAATAAAAAAACACTAATTCAAAGGGATACATGCATCTGATATTTATAGCAGCATTATCAACAATAGCCAAATTATGGAAAGAGCCCAAATGCTCATCAACTGATGAATGGATAAAGAAGATGTGGTACCTATATACAATGGAATATTACTCAGCCATAAAAAGAATAAAATCTTGCCATGTGCAATGACATGGATGGAATTAGTATAATGCTAAGCGAAATAAGTTAAAGACAAATCCCCTATGATTTCACTCATATATGGAATTTAAGAAACAAACAAGCAAAGGAACAAAAGAGAGAAAGAGAAACAAACCAAGAAAGAAACTCTTAACTATAGAGAATAAACTGATGACTACCAGAGGGGAGGTTGGAAGGGGGATGGGTTAAATAGGTGATAAAGATTGAGGAGTGCACTTGTGATGAGCATTGGGTGATGTATGGAAATGTTGAATCACTATATTGTACACCTGAAACTAATATAACCTTACATGTTAACTCAGGAATTAAAAAACTTTTTAAAAAGCTGTCAAACCTTTTTATTGTACATCTTCTGGTGGCATGGGCTTTCTATCTTAACACCCAGCTTTTACTCCTTAACAGTCCAGTTCCTCTATGAATCTTTATTTAAAAAATGGGGAAGGGGGTGGTGGGGTGTGGGAGGATGGTCTGCTCATATATAGCCTTCTAAAGTGATTAGACAAAAGACAAAGAAGATTATCATCACCCCATGCTGTAAAGCCCCCAATGTGACAACAAGGCAGGGATAAAACAGTGGTTAAGAGCATCAGCTTGAGAGTCAGACACGCCAGGATCCAGGTCCTGGCTCTACCATGTTTGTGATATTTCCCTTTGGACAGCATACTCAGCCTAATTTTCCTTAACTGTACAATTGTGAAGATGATACAGTTATTTCATGGAGTTAGGAGAATGAGATGAAATAATGTATGCAGTGCACTTTGCTCTTTGTTTAGCTCATAATAAGAACAACGATAAGGACAGCGTTAAGAAAATCATTTTTTTCTTTCTTTTAATGTTTATTTATTTATTTTGAGAGAATGAGCAATAGTGCACACAGGGGAGGGGCAGAGAGAGAGGGAGAGAGAGAATCCTAAGCAGGCTCCGCCCTATCAGTGCAGAACATGGAGCTCTATTACACGAACCGTGTATACACGAATCATGACTTCAGCTGAAATCAAGAGTCAGACACTTAATCGACTGAGCCCCCCAGACTCCCCAGAAAATCATTGTTTTCTATCATCTTTTTAATTTTTTCATATCAGAAAAGGGCAAATTCCCTAACCTAGACTGTTAATACTAGATCTCTAATTCTGTGAAGCTCTGAGTTTGCTAAAAGTTAATCTGCTATTAGCTTAAGATCAGTTTGGCTGTTCCTTAAAGTGTATTTTGGCATTTATTCAAGAGCAGCAGATTTTTAATGTGAAAAGTCAGAACCTCAATGCAAAATAGCAAGAAAAAGTACTGCTTCATTACTTTTTATTGAAGTATAAATACATAAGGAGAAGTGCATATTTGATCAAGATATAGAACCTTGCCAGCACTCTAAAAACCTCCTGTATGTTCTCTTTCTGTCACCTCCACCCCCTGCAGTGGTAACCACTATCCTGACTTCTAATGTTTATTTATTTTTTATAGAGAGAGAGGGAGAGAACAAGTGGAGGAGGGGCAGAAAGAGGGAGACACAGAACCTGAAGCAGGCTCCAGGCTCTGAGCTGTCAGCACAGAGCCTGACGTGGAGCTCGAACTCATGAACTGTGAGATCATGACCTGAGCTGAAGTCAGACACTTAACTGACTGAGCCACCCAGGCATCTCTTTTTTTTATTAAAAATTTTTTTCAGGGGCGCCTGGGTGGCGCAGTCGGTTAAGCGTCCAACTTCAGCCAGGTCACGATCTCGCGGTCCGTGAGTTCGAGCCCCGCGTCGGGCTCTGGGCTGATGGCTCAGAGCCTGGAGCCTGTTTCCGATTCTGTGTCTTCCTCTCTCTCTGCCCTTCCCCCATTCATGCTCTGTCTCTCTCTGTCCCAGAAATAAAATGAACGTTGAAAAAAAAAAAAATTAAAAAAAATTTTTTCAGGGGCGCCTGGGTGTCTTAGTCGGTTAAGCGTCCAACTTCAGCTCAGGTCATGATCTCACGGTTCGTGAGTTCGAGCCCCGCGTCGGACTCTGTGCTGACAGCTCAGAGCCTGGAGCCTGCTTCAGATTCTGGGTCTCCCTCTCTCTCTCTGACCCTCCCCCGTTCATGCTCTGTCTCTCTCTGTCTCAAAAATAAATAAACGTTAAAAAAATTAAAAAAAAAAATTTTTTTTTCAGTGTTTATTTTTTAGAGAGACAGAGACAGACTGGGGGGGGGTGGGGGAGGGGCAGAGAGAGAGGGAGACACAGAATCCGAAGCAGCTCCAGGCTCTGAGCTGTCAGCACAGAGCCAGACGCAGTGCTCAACTTGTGAACCATGAGATCATGACCCGAGCCAAAGTTGGCCACTTAAATTGACTGAGCCACCGAGGCGCCCCACACTATTCTGACTTCTAATGGAAAAGATTAGTTTTGCCTGTTACTGTTTTGCTTTATTTTTAAATATACAAAAACTGACTTCTTTTGCTTGACATTATATTTGTGAGATTCATCCATATTGTCACAGGTAATTTTATATATTCACTCTTATTGCTGTGTAGTATTCTATGTGTGAGCATACTCCAGCTGATTTATTTATCCATTGCATTGTTCATTGACGTTTGGTTTGCTTCCAGTTTTTAGCTATCACAAATCTGGAAGCTGTGGACATTTTAGTTACCTGTCTTTTGGTGAACATATGTAAGCATTTCTTTTGAATTGGAATTGCTAGGTCATAGATATGCCTACATTCAGTTTTAACAAGTAATCAGTTTTCCAAAAGATTGTGTGTTCCATACATTGCTGTGTGCATATCTTCATCAATACTTGGTATTGTACATCTTCTTCACTTTAGATGTTCTGATGTGTGTAGAATCATATAATTCGCATTTCCCTGATGACTAGTAAAGTTGGATATCTTTTCACATTTATTTGCCATTTGGATAGCCTCTTGTAAAGTCACACATGTTCAAGTCTTTGTTCACATCTCTGTTGTGTGGTCTATATTTTTCTTACTGATTCACAAAAATTCTCTATGTAAAATCTTTATGAGTCATTTTTCAGGTATATTATTGCTATATCTTCTTCTTTTGTGGGTTGTCATTTGCTCTATTAATGGTGTCTCTTGATGAACATAAATTCTTATTGTAATAAAATTTATCAGTTTTTTCTTTTGTGGTTAGAGTTTTTTATGTCCTATATAAGAGGATACAAACACTTCAAATACTCTGAAGTCACAAAGATTTTTATGTTTTTCTCTGAGCTTTATTGTCTTATCTTTCACATTTAGAGTTGTAGTCCATCAGGAATCGATCTTTGTAAATGGTGTAATGAAAGGTTAAGACATTTTGCCCCCAACTGGATAGTCAGATGACCTTTGCTGAGATTTTTCAAAAAGCAGCATGAATATTTTGGTGATGGTTGGGTCATTCACTGTTAGAATGAGTTCCAACCCTAGCCTAAAAAGAGACTAAAGGAGCATTTTAAGACCTATTTTTCTTTCCTGATTTGGTGTTTAGTCTTTAGCACAATAAAGCAGGTATAGATTTTTACTGAGATTCTCACAGGCTGAAAGTCATGTCTGGTAGAGTTAGACAGAGGTATAATATGCCATAATTGTGAAGTAATACTTGCAAATTATTCATGTCACCAGTTAATGTGCTATAGGGAAGTTGAAGTGATTGGAGTGAGATGTTGACCTGATAATAGCTAGCTTTGGATTTTATATGAAAGGTTTGAAAAAAGAAACTCAGTAATAATATTGCCTTACATTTATAGAACAGTTTATAGAGTACTTTCATTTACACTATTTCATTTTGGTAACTAGCCTTGCAAGGTTTTCAAGGCAGATACATTGTTCCAGTTAAATAGAGGGGAAAACCCGGAAATTCAGCTCAGTTAATTTAGCCTGGTAACTAATTTGATAAAACTTGTAACTCAGTAGTCTTATTGCTCTGATCCAGCCATTTTTACAAGATTGCTCTACGCAAATTGAACCAGAGATACAGACAGCCCCAAGATATGATTTATTCTCTCGAAGGGATATAAAGCTTCAGTGTTTAATCAAAACAAAAATATTTTAGGTCTGACGAATGAGCTGGACCTTGGAGGGGTTTCAGCTCATAGAGTTTGATAATCTCACATTTTCCTCTTGTCTTCTTTTTACAACCATCAATTGGATTAGCTCTTCGTGATGCCTTAATCCCTTTTTTGGCATCTTATAAATGAACTTTGTGTTTGATGTCTGTTAGTAAATAGACATAGGACATAAATGCAATTAAAGTGGACATAAAAAGTGGTCAGAATTTAATTTTAAAAGTGTAACTCAGGGGCACCTGGGTGTCTTAGTTGGTTAAGTTTCTGACTCTTGATTTTGGTTCTTACGGTTCAAGCCCCATGTCGGGCTCGAGATAACAGCGTGGAACCTGCTTGGGATTCTCTCCTCCTCCCTCTGCCCCTTTGCTGCATCCTCATTTTCTCTCAAAATAAACAAACTTAAAAAAAAAAAAGTGTAAGTCAGAGGCTATGAAATTTTGCATGATCCTACTCAATTGTAAACTCCTGGAAGCTGGTAGTTGCAGGGACTATGTTTGTACTTTTTGGTCTCCCCTAGGGTAGCTAGCAGTGAATTGCATGTAATGAACTTCTGTAGTCTGTATGAACTAACAATTGTCTCAAGTGGAAAAATGGAGGTAAAAGTTGTTTCTACTAATGGTAGATTGAAAAAAAAAAAAAAAAGAGGTCTAAAAGACCTGTCTGTTAAAATGCTTAAACATAAATCATCCATAATGTTAAACGTATAGAACAGCATTCAATAAAGATCAGGGTTCTTCATATCTGATATGGGTACATGGTACTTGCTATGGGGTTCTGGCAGGGATAGACTAAACAGCCGCCCTGAGCTTCTTTTATGTTCTTCTTTGTTCCCTTTTCAGAAAGACTAGACTTGGATTTTCAAAACTATCTACTTGGTTAAATGAGTGCAGAAAGATGTGATCTAAATTACCATAAATTCAACTGTGTACTATACTTTTCTCAAGATAGTGTCCTTCTCTCTGACTCTATGCAGAGCCAAATCTACTGCTTTTTTATAGTAGAGATATTTTCTGTGTTTTAACTTGTTAATCAAGAATAGATTGATGTGTTTATTTCTTTGCTCTGTTATTTGAATGTTATAAGATAATAAGGATTAGGATCTTACCCTCAGGTTACCTGGAATTGTATTTTAAATAATGGAATAAATTAATTCCTAAATATAACAATGCTGATCCAACGTGCTTGTTTTATAGCTAAGGGGGGAACAAGGCTCAGATCACACACCTAGTCAGTAGCAGAGCTAAGAGTTAATTCCCAGCCTTAAGGAATCTTTCAAAGGTTAAAGATACAGAATTTCTTAGATATGTTTTAATAGTTTATAATCCAGTTCTAACCTCATTTTACTTTGGTGACCCTGGAACTTAAAATACACAGTCCTTTTAAAAACTGTTATGTACAGGATCACAAAATAAAAGTATATTGTCATTTGTAGCAAAATATTGATTGAGAAAGAGTCTATGACATTCAAGTGTTTGAAATTAAATAGAAAGAATTTAAGATACAAGAACATGGTATTTTAAGTATTATATAGAAAGGTAGTATGGCCAGGACACCTGGGTGGCTCAGTTGGTTAAGCGTCCAACTTCAGCTCAGGTCATGATCTTATGGTTCATGAGTTCGAGACCCTCATCAGGCTCTGCGCTGACAGCTCAGAGCCTGGAGCCTACTTCTGATTCTGTGTCTCCCTCTCCCTTTGCCCCTCCCCTGTTCTCAGTCTGTCTCTCTCTCTCAAAAATAAATAAACATTAAAAAAAAATGAAAGAAAGAAAGAGAGAGAGAAAGAGAGAGAGAGAAAGGTGGTATGGCCTAACAGAAAGGTTGAAAATTACTGAACTGGGAGTCTCAAGACCTGGATTTTGTAATGTCACCATCTAGCTGTGCGATTTTGGGCAAATGACTTACCTTCCCTGGTCTTCTGTTTGCTTGTCTGTACAGTAAGAAATGAGGGCTAGAATTGTAACTCTCTGAAATAACTTTCATTATTGCAGAATGTGAGAAGTTAGGCAGAGGAGGTTTATTGTCAGAAGTCTTTGGACATGAAAATGATCTGTGCATAATATTCTTTATCTTGACACTACTAAGTAACCACAGACCAGCCAGCCAGCAATCAATCTCCATCTGTAGAGCAGCCACTGTTGTCCATGTATAGAAGTCTGGCGAAGAGCCAAATTTTATTTTTGCCAGAAACACTCTTGGCAAATCTGTATCCCTAGAGATGTCTGTTTTAATTTTGCGGTGCAGTGCATGGTTTAGTGAAAAAGAAAAAGAGTGCTGAGCTATTTCATTATAAATACTCTCAGAGACAGCTTATGTTCATTTGTTTCCATACTATCTATGTTTCAAGATGTTTTGAGGGTGGAGGTGAGCCAAAATGAAATGAAATGAGGAAGGTGAGAAACCTTCCACCACGTATGCTGACTCTGGAGATGAATTTGAACTGTATAGTGATGTGTTTACATATACTGAAAACTTCTGATATATATATATATATATATATATATATATATATATATATATATAGTATTAAATGTCTTGCAAATTTGTCATTTAACTTTCTCATGCTAATTTTTTAAATTGCTTTAAATTTAAATTGTTTTTTTTTAAAAAAAGCTTTTATTTGTGGCTTTTTCCATGGATATTTCAATGTATCCCGTTATCTTGCCTTATGGAAATAAAGATAAAAGTATTTGAATTTGAATAAATTTTTCACTGATTTTTATTCATTTATAAAGATCCCAGTTAACAACTGGATTTAAAATTTGTTTGAGAAAGTTTGTAACTGAAATTTAAATGCTGAAAATTAAATATCAATTTCTTAGGCTAAAGGAATAAATCTAGTTGAAGTTGCATTTATAGATCTTACTTGACTTAACAACAGGATTACATCCTGATCAACCCATAGTAAGTCAACAGTGCATTTAATATACCTAACCTCATAGTTTACCCTGGCTTACCTTAAACGTGCTCAGAACACTTACATTAGCCTGCGGTTGGGCAAAATCATCTGACACAAAGTCTATGTAATAATACAGTGTTGAACAACTCACGTAATTTATTGAATACTGTACTGAAAGTGAAAAACACTGGTTTTATGGGTACAAAATAGATGTCAGTATCAGTTGTTTACCCTCATATTTGGGTGGCTAATTGGGAGCTGGGGCTATCACTGCCCAGCATCACAAGAGAGACTAGTAGCCTGGGGTATTGCTAGCCTGGGAAAAGCTCAACAGTCGCAATTCGGACTGCAGTTTCTACTGAATGTATGTCGCTTTCACACCATTGTAAAGTTGAACAATCAACATCGAGAACCGTCTGTAGTTAACATGTCATTGTATGACACCAATGATTTTCATTCTTCGTTTTATGAACTTTTTCAATCTTTCAGATACCTATTTAAAATTTTTTTTTAAATATTTATTTTTGAGAGAGAGAGAGAGAGAGAAAGAGAGAGAGAATGTGAGCAGAGGAGGGGCAGAGAGAGAGAGGAAGACACAGAATCTAACATAGGCTCCAGGCCCCGAGCTGTCATCACAGAGCCTGATATGGGGCTGGAACTCATGAACCACAAGATTATGACCTGAGCTGAAGTTGGACGCTTATACCAACTGAGCCACTCAGATGCCCCAGTCTTTCAGAGACCTTTAACACCCTTTTCTCCTAACTTCCATATCCACTTATTAACAAATCCTAATAATTTCACTTTTATAATGTCTCTCAGATTTCACTGTTCATCTTACTGCATTTCCGCTGTCCTGCATTGCTGCAACAACGTCCTAAGTAGGCTCCCTGCCCTCCGTATTCCCTCTCATGCTAGTAAACCCAAATCCAGATCGATCTTTAAGCATCAGCTTTAGTAGGCTCTATCTCTGTTTAGAAATCTCAAGCTTTCTTAATTCAGTTCTCAATACTGTCAAGCATTTAAAGCCCTTTACATGTAATACTTTCTCTTCCAAATGAATTAATTCAGCAAATACTTTTTTGAGCATCTATGTGGGAGACACTGTGCAAAGGTTAAAAAAAAAAAACATCTTGCAAATGTATAATATCAGCATTAATGTTAACATCTCCAGGATTTTTTTTTTTTCCATTTAGAAACTAGTTCTACTTCATTCCATTCTACTTAAACTGTTCTTGGCTAGGGTAATCTGTGATCTCCCTATTGCCAGAGTCATCAGGCAGTTTTCCATTATAATTATTTACTTTTTTATGCCATTGGGTACTGTTGACCAGGCCTGCTTTCTTAATACTTTTTCCTTTCTCAGTTTCTAGGTGTAGAAACAACTCACACTTTCTAGTTCTTCTTGAAACTTTTATTTTAAATTAAAAAACTTTTGGCGGGGGCACATGGGTGGCTCAGTCAGTTAAGTGTCCAACTCTTGATTTTGGTTTAGGTCATGGTCTCACAGTTCATGAGGTTGAACCTTGCATTGCACTCTGCTATGAGCATGGAACCCACTTGGGATTCTCTCTCTCCCTCTCTCTGTCCCTCCTCCGCTTGTGCATGTGCATGCTCTGTCTCTCTCTCTCTGTCAAAATAAATAAATAAACATTAAAAAAAAAATCTTTTTGGGGCGCCTGGGTGGTGCAGTCGGTTAAGCGTCCGACTTCAGCCAGGTCACGATCTCGCGGTCCGTGAGTTCGAGCCCCGCGTCAGGCTCTGGGCTGATGGCTCAGAGCCTGGAGCCTGTTTCCGATTCTGTGTCTCCCTCTCTCTCTGCCCCTCGCCCGTTCATGCTCTGTCTCTCTCTGTCCCAAAAAAATAAATAAACGTTGAAAAAAAAAATTTAAAAAAAAAAATCTTTTTAAGTCATCTCTACTCCCAATGTGGAGCTTGAATTCACAACCCCGAGACCAAGAGTCACATGCTCTAGTGACTGAGCCTGCCAGGCGCCCCAGAACTTTTTCTTTTTTTTTTAAGGAACAAAGTTTAATTTTGTTAATTTTTAGATTATTCTCTATTAGTTTCTATATTCTTCCTTTCCTTCCATGAACTTGTTTTTGTTGTTGTTGTTTTTCTGTTCTTATTTCTAACTTTGAGATGTATGTTTGGCTATTTTTTTAAAAAAATATACCTTATTTTATAGCAGTTTTAGATCCATAGCAAAATTGATTGGAAAGTAACGTTCCTATGTACACCACACACACACACAGCCTCCCCTGCTACTAATAATGCTCCCCACCAGAATAGGGGATTTGTTGAATTGATGAGCCTACACCAATACTTCATTATCACCCAAAGTCTGTAGTTCATGTTAGAGTAGAGTTCATTCTTGGTGTTGTACATTGTATGGGGCTGGACAAATGTATAATGAAATGTATCCACCATTACAATATCATATAGAATAGTATCACTGCCTTGAAAATCCTCTGTGCTCCATCCATTCATTCCTTCCACCCCTAACCTGTGGTAACCAGTGTTCTTTTTACTGTCTCCATAGTTTAGCCTTTTCCCAGAATATCATACAGGTGAAATTAATCAGATTTTTACTGATTACTTAATGATACACATTCAAGGTCCCTCCATGGCCCTTCATGGCTTGATAGCTCTTTTCTTTTTAAAGCTGAATAATATTTTGTTTATCTACTCATGAAGTGAAGGAAGTCTTGGTTGTTTCCAACTTTTGGCAGCTATGAGTAAAGCTGCTATAAACATAATATAAAGGTTTTCAGTTAATTTGGGTAAATACAAAGGAGCATTACTGCTGGATTGTATAGTCAGAGTAAGTTTCATTTGTAAGAAACTACTGAACTGTTTTTTTCAGAGTGTGCCATTTTGCATTCCCGTCAGCAATATGAGAGTTCTGATTGATCCGCATCCTCACCAGTTTTTGGGATTGTCAGTGTTTTGAATTTTAGCCAGTCTAATAAATGCATAGTAGTATCTCATTATTGTTCTAATTTGCAGTTTCCTAATAGTGTATGATGTGGAACATCTTTTCAAATATTTATTTGCCATTTGTATATGTTCTTTGCTGAGGTGTCTTCAGATCTTTTGACTCTGTGATTTTCAAACTTCTTTTCTGACCTGTGCCTTTAAGGCTGTAGATTCCCTGTTAGTTGCTTATTTGTATGAATTGAACCCTTTGAATTTTATTGAGACCAAATTTATACCTTAGCACTAAAAAAAAGTTCCACGTATGCTGAAAATAATATGTACGTAGCAGTGCTGGGTGAAATATTCTATATCAGGTTAAGTTTCCTACTCATGTTGTCATATTGTTCAAATCTTTTCCGGTCTTACTAATTTTATTTGTTTACCTATTTTACCAATTATTGAGAGAGGTGTTCAAATCTCTCACTACTATTGTGAATTTTCCAATTTCCCCTTATAGTTCTGTCCTTTTTGCTTTATGTATCTTGAGGTTGTACAGTTGGAACCTATTAATCTAAAAATGCTGTATTTCATGATGATTTCTCATTTTATCATTAGGATATATTCCTTGAAGTCTGTTTTGGCTGGTGCTGGTATGGTTATATTATCACCTATAGTACCAGCTTTCAGTTTATAGTTGATCAGTGATAACTTTTTCCGTTCTTTTACTTTAAGCATTTTTGTATTCTTAAATTAGATGTGAGTCTTATGAATAGCACATCATTAGATTATATTTTGTTTTATTTTTATCTGTGATAATCTGTTTTTTAACAGGCTATTATCAGCTGTTTGTTTTAACAGGCTGTTTGTTTTTTAACAGCATTTTGTTCATTCATGTTTTATGTTGATCTGTTTGAGTTTGAATCTACTATCTTGTTTTGCCTCCCTTAATTTTGTAATGTTACTCTTCACACATATCTGAATACTTATTTGTTTGTGGGGCAGTGCTGTTTTCATTACTTAAATGCTCCTGATCCCCAGGATCTTATTATTTGCCTTTTATTTTTCTATTTACTTTCCCTAGATGACTTTATTCATACTCATAATTTCAATTACTACTTATTTGCTGAGCTCTAAGCCTCAATATTCAAATGCCTCCTAACCTTCACCACTTGGAAGTCCTGTCACCACCCCAGATTCATCATTTCCAAAACCATACTTACCTTCTTCTACTCTAAAACTGGTCTGCTTTCTATATTTCCTGAATTGGTAAATATCACTACCTTTCCTCTTTCAGTATATCCTTGTCTCTGCTCTTTGTATGTCCAATCTCCAGATCTTAGAGCCATCTCCTTTCTGTTCCCAAAGCTACTGCCTTATTTTAGGTCTTTTTCATAATTTGCCTAGTTCATCACAACAGTCTTCTTAATGGCCCCTGCTGCATTTATTCTTACATCACTACATTTTACTTTCCATTGCTTTCAGAATGAACTTGAAGGGTTTAAGCAGAAGAATGACATTAGATTTGCATCTTAGATATATAACTCTGAACATTTTCTGGTGAATATGGTAGACAGTTATGTAAGAAATCTAATGTCCTTTCATCTCTAGTAGATTCCCTAGAGCAATGACTTTTTTTTTTTAATGCTTATTTATTTTGAGAGAGAGAGAACGAGCGTGAGCGGGGGAGAGGCAGAGAGAGAGGGAGAGGAAGAGAATCCCAAGTAGGATTTACACTGTCAGCACAGAGCCCAGTGTGGGGCTCAATCCCATGAATCGTAAGATACAGGTCATGAACCTGTATTGTTATATACTTCCCTTATGACTGATTTTGCTGCATCCCAAAGGTTTTGGACCATTGTATTTTTATTTTCATTTGTTTCCGTGTATTTTTTAATTTCTTTTTTATTTCCTAGTTGACCCATGCATTCTTTAGTATGAAATCTTTAACCTCCATATATTTGTGGTCTTTCCAAATTTTCTCTTGTGGTTGACTTCAAGTTTCATAGTGTTGTAGTCAGAAAATATGCATGGTATGATCTCAGTCTTTATGTACTTGTTGAGGCCTGATTTGTGACCTAGCATGTGATCTATTCTGGAGAATGTCTCATGTGCACTGGAAATGAATATATATTCCACTCCTTTAGGATGAAATGTTCTGAATATATCTGGTTCCAGTGTGTCATTCAAAGTCATTGTTTTCTTACTGATTTTCTGCTTAGGTGATCTGTCCCTTGCTGTAAGTGGGGTGTTAAAGTCCCCTACTATTATTGTAGTACTATCAATGAGTTCCTTTATGTTTGTTATTATCTTATATATTTGGGTGCTTCCATCTAGGGGCATAAATATTTATAATTGTTAATTCTTCTTGTTGGTTGGACTCCTTTATACAGTGCCCTTTATACAGTGCCTTTCTTCCTGTTTTGTTACAGTCTTTGGTTTAAAATCTAGTTTGTCTGATGTTAAGTATTGCTACTCCAGCTTCCTTTTGACATCCATTTGCATGCTAAATGGTTTTCCATCCCCTCACTTTCAATCTGCAGTGTCTTTATGTCTAAAATGAGTCTCTTGTAGGCAGCATATAGAACGGTCTTGTTTTATTTTTATTTTTTCAAACTGTATCCAGCTTTATTAAAGATACTTCTCATAAACAATCATGGTATTTCAGGCAGGACATTGGCAGCCAGTCATTAACAGTATACAACAACTTTCAGACTCCCTTCTTCAATGGGCTACCAAAATCTGAAAGCTACTATAAAACCCAATGAAGTCTTTATTTGATGCCCTGAATAGGGAAAGCTTAGAGTAAGGGTTGACATTTCACATTTAGCATGTTGTTTAACAACTTTTCACAAGCCATCCCTGACTTTCAAGTAATGAAATGAAAATGGCAGAATTATCATTCTGAAGATCTGATAGCTAACTAGAAAAGGAGCTCTTTTGAGGGATGCAGTCTCAATGGTGACACTGACACCTGGGTGTTGCCTGACATACTGGGAATCATTTTTGGGGGTTGGGTTCTAAAAGGTCTCTGGGTTTAATGGAGTCAAGTCTATGTTGAAGTCAGAAAGAGAGAAGAGGACGTAAAAAATTAATTTTAGTTTTTCCATACCACAAGGCCATTATGTCAAGGTGGCTAATGTGTGTCAACATCAAGGAATCCCTCCTCCTGGGAGCCAAGAGGAAGTTTCTCAAAACTAGAAGGGGAAGGTGTTTTTCCCTTTGTATCAGTCTAGCTTTGGAGATATTCTATTAGTGATGTGTACACTTCCCCCAAAACAACAATGAAGTGTCCTGTGTGCTAACAACATAGCTTAAAAAAAAAGTAAAACAAAATTTTCCATTTTTATAAAATTTGATAAAAAATAGTATTTCAAACTGTACAGTCACCAGAAGTACACAGTTATCAAAAGTGCACACACTTCACTTGGCATCTCCAGCACCTTCAACTTTCTGTGCCAGTATGTTTTAGCATCTCCGTTTTTTGCAGGGTTATTCCTGTGCTTGCCGTCATCAGCTTTCCTCTTTTTCTTTTTGGGTACCTTCTCTCCCTTCTTTGCAGGGGCCTTTTTAGACTTGGACTCTGGCTTTGGGGAGCGGGTTTAATAGATAACCATTCAGATCTTCTCTATAGCTTATCCTTTACCTTGGCTTTATCTCCTTCAGCATCCCCTTCAGCCTTTCTCTTGGGCATGGTGGCGACAGTGGCAGGATCTGGGTGCTGGATGCAGGGATGCAGTGGCATGCAGGCTTTGGCTGGTCTGTGGGTTGTTCTTGCCTCTTCTGCTTCCTAGATTGGTCTCGCTTTCTTATCCGTTTTGACACCCTGTGTCATTTGATTGGAGCATTTAGTCCATTTACATTCAGAGTAATTATTGATAGATATGAATTTAGTGCCATTTTATTATTCATTTTGTTGTTGTTTCTGGAGATTTTCTCTGTTCCTCTCTAGTCTTTGTCGCTTTTGGTCTTTCTTTCCCATTTAGAGTCCCCTTTAATATTTCTTGCAAAGCTGGTTTAGTGGTCACGAACTCTTTTAGTTTTGTTTGGGAAACTCTTTGTCTCTCCTTTTCTGGCTGGATAGAGTATTCTTGGCTGCATATTTTTCCCATTCAGCACATTGAATATATCATGCCACTCCCTTCTTCCCTGCCAAGTTTCTGTGGAGAGATCTGCTGCTAACCTTATTTGTCTTCCCTTGTAAGTTAGGGAGTCTTGTTGCTTTTAGGATTTTTTTTTTTTTTTTGTCTTGTTGCTTTTAGGATTTTTTCTTTATCTCTATGTTATGTCTTGGTATTGGCCTGCTTTTGTTGATTTTGATGGGACTTCTCTGCACCTCCTGGATTTAGATGTCTGTTTCCTTCCCCATATTAGGGATGTTTTCAGCTATAATTTCCTCAAATAAACCTTATGCCCCCCTTTCCCTCTCTTCTTCTTCCAGGACTCCTATGATATGAATGTTATTATGCTTTATGAAGTCACTGAGTTCCCTAAGTCTACTTTGATGATCTAATATTTTTCTTTCCTTCTTCTTCTAGGCTTCATTATTTTCCATAATTTTATCTTCTATATCACATATTCATTCCTCTGCTTCTTCTCTCCTGTGGTCGTTACATCTAG
The DNA here is from genome assembly GCF_018350175.1 of Felis catus. NCBI lineage: Eukaryota > Metazoa > Chordata > Mammalia > Carnivora > Felidae > Felis > Felis catus. The sequence continues at coordinate 78,824,527 of NC_058375.1, read as the reverse complement.
TTGGTTTTGAATATCAGTTTTTTCATTTTTTATTTTGGCCTGACTAGTTTTTAGATCTTTTATCTCTGTGGTAAGGGACTCCTGGGTGTATTCCATACTTTTCTGAAGCCTAGGTAGTATCCTTATGATTGTCGCTTTAAATTCTGGATCAGGCATATTACTTATATCTGTTTCGATTAAATCCTTGGTTATGATATTTTCTTGTTCTTTCTTTGGGGATGATTTCTTCCATCTTGTATTTTGTCTAAATTTCTGTTTTCTTCTCTGTGTTAGGAAAGCCTATTATGTTTCCTCTCCTGATAGTAATGACTTTATGAAGAAGAGGTCATACACTGTCCAGGGCCTGGCACTTCCGGAAGTGTCCCTGGTATATGTTGTGTGCACTCTGCTGCTGTGTTTTGGCTGCTCTTTCCCTCAGGTCAGTTTTCTGCAGAGTTTCTCCTTGCCTGCAGTGGAGAGTGTTGGCCACTCCTTGACCAGAGTGTGGCAAGTTTTAACCAGGTGTGCTCTGGTCTGCTTATTAAATGAGATCTGGTGCTATTTCCACTAGAACTGAAGCTTTGCAGAATGCTATGGTCAGTAGACATGGTGTGTGTAGGGTGTTTGTGCTGCTCCTCTGGGGAAGAGACCCACTATGCTGGTTCTTAGGCACACTTGTCTGAGAAAAGCAGCACCTGCAGAGTGCCGGGGGGCAGGGGGGTGGGCGAGGCTTGGTGTAAGCTATCTAGGGCCACTTGGCACTGTGCTACTTATTGAAGGTAGTTTATCCTGAGGGGTAGGGGAGAGAAATGGTGCCAGCCCCCTCCATCATCCCCTGAGAGGGTAGTTCCTGCTCACTACTGTCCAGGAAGCCCTCCCAGGAGAATGAACAGTCTCCCCTCATGTGTCCCAGGTGTCCCTCAGATCCCTACCTTCATCCTATCTGTCCTGGCTGTCTCCCTGCCTGGCAGCACAGCACATCTTGGGCTCCATCCCAGGCAGGATGGCTGAGTTTTAAAACTCTAAATTTTAGGGATCTGGTGTGGTGGGGACCCTCTCTGGCTTCTGGAGGAGGATCTCACCAAGCTGAAACTGATGCAGGTTTGTCCCAGAAGGGCAGTAGCACCAAAGCGCAGGGGCATGGGGTTTGGAGTAAAGCATAGCAAAAAGCCAGTGTCCAGGTTAGCTGCCCTCAGTAGCTGTCTCTGAACCTATGCTGAGGAGCAGAGGAGAGAAATAGTGTCTGCTGGATCTTTTGTCCCTGGAGAAGCAATGCCATTTCTTCCAGATGTGTTCCAAGAAGGAGGAACTATCTCTCTCAGTGTGTCCCAGGGGATCCTCAGTCATCTGCCCTGGAGCTATCTGCCCTCCTTCTCCATAGGAACACTGCAGTGCCTTCTGGGCTCTACACCAGCCATGCCATGGGCCTCTAAAATTCCAGTCTTTGAGCCCCACTGGTTGTAAAAACTCATGAAAATCGACCCTCCTGTTTTCCCAATCAGTGGCTTTGGGGAAATTTTTTCCTTGTGTGATCCCTGTGGGCTCCCCCTTCTCTCAATGTCTCTCTCTCTCTCTCTCTCTCTCTCTCTTTCTTTCTTGCCTCTCCGTGACCTGGGCTCCCTCCTCTCCGCAGCACCTGCAATCCATTTCTGCTCCAATCCATGCCTCCACACCTCCTACCTTCCATGATGTGGCCTCTTCTCTTCCTCTAATTGTGCAGTTTGTTCTGTCAGTCCTCAGATTGACTTCTTGGGTATTCAGGATGATTTAATATTTATATAGCTGTGGCTGAAGGAGGAGGCAAGCCAAGGGTCCTCTTACTGCTCTAGCATCTTAGCTCTGCCTCCTCGAACTTACAACGCTTTTAGAACAAATGAAGGAGAATGCCATTATGAAGAATTAAAGGAAGAACAACTTTGAAAATCATTTAGTATAAGATCTATAAGAAATTTAAAAACATTTCTGTTATCCTTTGTTGATGCAGGAAGACCTGGCCTGTATTGAACTGAAGCATAAAAGCATAAGAAACGAGAAGGCTGAGATAAAAGGGGGCAGTAAGGATGGATAGGTATAGGTAAACTGAACATGCAGTAGCAGAATTAAGATACGAATTGGAGACAGTAAAAGGTAGAATTCACACTGAGGTGTGCTGAAGCAGTGATGTGGAAAACACATTTAAGAAATGTTCTGGGAACATAGGGAAAAATAAAAGATGAAAACTGTGGAAGAGATGGTAGCATACGGATGGTATCAGAAGTCAGAAGGTGAGCCAGTGTTCAGGAGAGAAGACCAACTACAGTGTGGTGCCTAGCTGCATGTTGTTTCATTCACAAAGGTAACAGACATTCCTATGTGCCAGGCAGGGTTCAAAACTATGCCGACATTTCACACAACCTCTTGAAGAAAAAAAAAATTAGTTGATTGAAAAACAAATAAAAATGAAGAACTTAAGAACAGAACATATGTTTTGAAAGACCTGGCAGAGTTCCTACAGGACTGCCAGTATACAGAGGCCACACAGGTTCTTAGTACAGTCCTCATCCTAGCAAACCACACAGCTGGAATGGAGCACACTCACGAATCTGAAAGAATGTGTATCTTGTGGTATCTGGATCAAACTTAAAAGCAGACAATTTCCTCATGAGTTGTTATTCCCACTGGACAAAATTGTGTAATTGGGCACAAACAATTCATCTGGAAAATCCTCTCCCTCAGGCACTGTTTACCACAAGATCCAGAAGTTCAAATAAATAATATTACAGTACAGTAATTAAAGAAAAAATAGGCTTCTCAGAAAAAAAAAAGACTGAAAGGAACTACTTCAAAGTGTTAATGATTACTACAAGACTATGATTTTTTAATTTTATGCTTTATTTTTCAGCTTTTGAAATGAGCATGTATTATTTTCAGTGAAAAAAAACTAAAGAAAACTTGATGAAATGCTATTACTAAGCAAGGAAAAAAAGCATACAAAATAGTGGAACAAGAGAGCCAAAAACAATTAAGATTTCATTAAACGGTAAAATGAGAGAATACAAATATTATTCAAAATACAGCATTAGCTAAAACAATGTAAAAGGAGACATTTAAAATATTAACCTCTTCCATTTTTCAAAATTCTTTAACTTTAACAGTAGACCATAAGACAAATGTGACATCTTAATAGCCTTGTGCAATGGCTTCCAACCTGAAGTAAACTATAAGAGGGCATTCTGATTACCTTCAGTGTGATGGATTTCCAAGTAATAGGAGAATTAAGAGGTTGAGAACAGAATTCCTGGTCTCTTGCCTTGTACCTTCTGTAAATGACTTCCTTAAGTGCTTCTTAGCAACTACCCTGATTTGACACTTGAAAATGGAGGCAGGATGAAACCGTTAGCCACACTCACACCTAACAGGCACCATCTCTAGCAAGTAGTAGCCCACCAGGTCACCTCTGCTTCTCAGAGATCTGAATATAAATGCAGAAGCCTACTATCTTGCTGGCTGTGGACAACTCCACATGTTCCTTCCCTGCCTGCCAACCATGGGCAACACGAGGTAATTAACTTCAAGCACTTATGTTGGGAGTCTTGTCTGCTCTAGCTAGGAATCGTTAACAGCTCACCTCTTGCTTGAGGACTCCTTGGAAAGCTTTCTGTATATGCTACTTCTGACTCAGGAAATCTTTCCAGACACCTCCCCTGACCTCATCTGTCAGAATCTTGTAGGCCTTTCACTTTGGATCCAGTTCTTGCCTACCGCCCAGCCCTAAGGAATTATCTTTCTCCAGACTGTTCTTATTCCTGAGACATCCTGCCTGACACTTTACCCCACAGCCACTGTCCTGCCTGAGTCTGGTTCCTAGGTTGCCACTCTCCTACTATCCTCAAGGGCATTTAGAATGTAGCACATTGTCTTTTTTTTTTTTTTTTTAACTCTCTTCCACCAAAATCTCCTGATTAGTAAGCTTGTATATACCGCCTTGTTCTACTTCAGATTTTTAAACAAATACATGATCTGTAAATATCTCTGGACGTGGTCTGATATTCTCATCTTTGCTTTCTGCTTTCATTCCCTCCTTTTCTGGGAAATCTTTAACGATTTTTTTTTTTTAATCCTGAGTGTGTTTCTATAGCACTTAAAAATGAAATGAAAACAATTGCTTTCTCAACACAATTGTAAACTCTTTGTGGGCTGGAATGGTGGCTCATACTTTTCTCATGCAACATAGGACAAAGCAATCTGGGATTTCAAATAATAATAATAATAATAATAATAATAAAGTGTCCATAACAGCAGCAGGTAAATATTTCTCTGACTTCACATTAGCCTCCCAACTGTGGAAACTTTGGCTTGCTCCAAACTCTTTCCTAATTAGGTCAGAGTCACCAGGGATAGCTCAAATCTGCCTTGGAATACAGTTTTCTGGGCTACTTCGTGGGTAGCCATTTCCTCCAGTCTGGATCCCTAAATGTTTTTCTCTCTGCCACCACATCCCACACCTCTTTCCTTCCTCTTACACTCTGGCTACTCTGGTAAAATCTTCTGCCACCCTCATGCTCTGATGCACAATGTCCTCCAAGATCCAGTTCTCTTTGGTTCTTCTTCTGGTCCAGTTAAAGACACAGTATTGGCTACCTCTCCAAAACCAACTTACTGTCCTTACTGTAGCTTATGTGCTAGGATTCAGTTCCCCTTAGAATGAGTGATTTCCCAGGAGGATACTTGAGCCGTAAAGCAACTAGTCCCCTTCATGGACACCCATCAACAAAACATATTAAGGCATGCCTTGATCATCTAAGAGCCCAGGGACCATCTTCTTCAGGAAGTCTTTCCCAAATTCTCCCTCTCCCCACCACCATCACCACCAGATAGATAATATACATCTCTTCCTTATAACCTCGTATTCTGAACATATCCTGGATATAGGTTTTATCATGTTATATGATGATTATCTTATTATGAACCTGATTCCCCATCTCAGCTATGAGCCCTTTCAGGGAGAGAATCATATCTCATGCATGTTTTTTAAAGTTTATTTATTTATTTTTCCAAGAGACAGAATGCAAGTGGGGGAGGGGCAGAGAGAGAGGGAGAATCCCAAGCTGGCTCTGTGCAGCAGAGCTTGACATGAGGCTCGAACTCACAAAACTGTGAGATCATGACCTGAGCCAAAGTTGGACACTTAACCGACTGAGCCCCCCAGACCCCCCAGGCATTTTTGAATTCCAAGTGCCTACCTTAATTCTTGGCACTAAGATTCCATAGAGTCTCAAGCTGGGCCCCTAAGGTGCTTATGTGCACCACAATTGATTTGGCTCAAACAATACCTGGTTTCAATTAATGGCAGTTTTTCCTTTAAGAATTTCATGCCAAAGTGGTTTATTATTTCTTTCCTTTAAACTTTATGTCAAAAAATTTATCAAACATTTGGTGAGTACTGTATGTCCTAAGACCTGCCCTACTCCCTGGAGATGTGGAGAAAAATGAGACATGGTTCCTGCTCAGAGGAGGTGACAGAAACTTCCTTGGGTTTCCTGCCCTCCATTTCTCCATTCTTTCCTCCCATTATTCCTTAACTGGATAAATTACCAAGCCTGGAATTGTCTAATGGAATAAATACATGTAGTAGGTTAATTACAACACAGTACACTCAGTGCAACAGTAGAAGTTTTGTTCCAGGTATAGAGATAGAACAGGAGAAAGCATCATACAGTTTTTAGGGTGGACATGGGAGGTCTTGGAGGAGGTGGCTTCTGAGTGGGTTATAAAGGATGGAAAGGTAATCCAGATGCTCAGATGTGTGAAGGGTACTGCTGAGAGAAGAAAACATGTGAAAGCCCTAGAGATGTGAAATAGCACATGTGTGTTTCAGAAGCATTAATACTCTGGTATCTCTGCAGCATGAAGTTCTGTAGAGTGGGGATGGTGTGGGCTGGGGTGAGAGATGAAGCAAGGCTAATAGGCAGTTTTCAGGGCTATGGTCTTTAATGTTTGAGCAACTGTTTAGTTAAGAGAATGGTAGAATCCAGTATAGCTGGTGATATTAATAATCCAAGTGTGAAGCCATATATTGCTATTTTTTATCCTCTTCCCTCGTAGAATTAATAAGCAAGGTTTTGTGATCATCTGGCTACATTTTAGTAGTCATTGTATTGTTAGATAAAAGTGAAAAGAAGACATTTCCTGGAATTTACGGTCCTGTGGAGAACACAGAATATACCCACACAGTTTAGAGCACTTACCAAGCAATCTACAGACTAGTGCAAACTAAAATTCTGAAGACAACATGTCAGCACAATCTTGACATTGGGTTATAGGAATGATTAGGAAAGTGTGGGGTTATGAAGAGGCAACCTCATTTTTCGCTTAAGAAAAACAATTTCCATCAGAGCTAGCTGCAAAATTGAGGAATGGACTTGTAAATTAGAAACTTTTTAATGTTCTATAGTCTCTAGTCAAGAACTGGCCTTCTAAGTTAGACCAACAAACATTTATTTATCTTTGAGTTTTATAGTGTAAGCAGGAGACAAATTTATTTTTTCTGTATATTTTCCATTAATTTTATTTTTGTGTACTTCTAGATACTCAGTTTGCTTGAGAGATTGTTTATTGCTTATTTGTGTTTCTGTCAAGCCCCTCAGTCTAGACCACACAGAGATTATCTTAGCCTCTCCTTTCATCCCTTTACTGTAAAAAATGTACCACTTCTGCTTTTTTCCTTGTGGAATGTGTTAACCCAATATCCTTTCCTTGTCCCATTGGTCCTCATAGCCTACAGCCCTCTACTTGGATATTCTTTCCTTCCATGGAGGTAGTGTGGACTTTTATCAGGCCGTAGGGTTTCTGCGTGGGCCATCCTAGAGCCTCTGATCATTAATATACATTTCACACTTATGCAAACTCAAATTTAGGAGGTAACATGTTTTATCAATCCTCCAGGAAACCTTTCCCTTTCTATTTGTATCCTTTATAAATTATTTAAGTTTGACAATGAACATTTGCTATTTTTATAACTAAAAAGTAAAAGTGATTCCATCATGAAAAATAAAATTTAATAATAGAGGCTTTAGTACCATTTCATGTTTGTTAAATTAACCTGTATATATCCACAAACACACACACACACACACACACACACAGTGCAAAATAGTGTTGAAAAACTCATACTAGTTTAGGGGCACCTGGGTGGCTCAACTGGTTAAGCATCCAAGTTCGGCTCAGGTCATGATCTCACAGCTTGTGAGTTTGAGCCCCACAGCTCAGAGCCTGGAGCCTGCTTTGGATTCTGTGTCTCCCTCTCTCTCTGCCCCTTCCCTGCTTGTGCTCTGTCCCTCTCCTTCAAAAATAAACATTAAAAAATTTTTTTTAAAAAAAGAGAGACAAAAACTCATACTAGTTTAGAAAGCAAGAGCCATAAAAATGTTCATACTGTATGACCCAGAATCTCTACTGCTAAAGAACAACCTAAGAAAATAATTCAAAAGAAGGGAAATATAAAAGTCTATATATAGTTTGTCTACACACAGAAAAATTGAGGAAAGACAATTTTAAAGTCAATGTAAGGGGAATAGTTAAGAAAATAATGATACATCAACTAGATGAAATATTGCAACACTGAAAATGATTGTTATAAAAAATCATGTTAACAATATAGCATGTTTACAGTATAATGATAAAGGGAATACAAAATTATATACATACTGATTACAGCTGTGTATAAAATGAACTACATGTGGATGACTAGAAGAAAGAAAGGGAAAACAGCTGTTGTTCTAGTGTGGTGTGATGGGTGAATGTTAAAATTTTATCAATTATCTCTTCAAATTTTCCCATTTTTATTTATTGAAAAGTTTCAGATTGTCTACCAATTCAGATTATTGTTGTTCTGGGGCTTTTGCAGCAAAAAGAAGGAAGGATTCTGGAATCTGAGCTCCTTTCCTCTTTCTTTCTTTGGCCAAAGAATTACCCCTTAGGAAAGAAGGAAACTCTACTTCCCTAGGAAGTTATAAAAAGGGACATTTTTGTGGGACACCTTATTTGTTCAGTTGGTAGAGCATGTGACTTTTGATCTCAGTTCAAGCCCCATGTTGGGCATAGAAATTCTTTAAAAATAAAATAAAATCTTTAAAAGAAAAAAAAAAGGAACATTCTCAGGACATACATTGGAAAGCCTCACAGGGAAGGTTGTAGGCTTCATTTTTACAAATCTTTAAGAAAAATTAGAAAATTGTTATGGTTGATTCATTTATTCATATTACTAAAGATGGATCAGATCTTATCATTTTTTTCAAATCTGATAATTTTTAATAGCCACTTTGTTGGGATAAAATTCATGCACTACAAAACTCACCCTTTTTAAGCACACAATCAGTGGTGGTTAGTATAATTACAGATTTGTACAATAATCACTATTTAAGTTTTTATTTTAATTTCAGTTAGTTAACATACAGTGTTATATTAGTTTCAGGTATACAATGTAGTGATTCAACAATTCCATATGTCACCCGGTGATCATCATGACAAGTGCACTCCTTAATAATGCCATCACCTGTTTAACTCATCCCCCCACCTATCTCCTCTCTGGTAACCATCAGTTCTCTATAGTAAGAGTCTGTGTCTTGGTTTCTCACTCTCTCTCTCCCTCCCACCCCATCTCCCTCTCTCCCCACCTTTTTCCCCCCTTGCTCATTTGTTATGTTTCTTAAAATTCCACATATCAGTGAAATCAAAGTGTATTTGTCTTTCTCTGACTTATTTCACTTAGCATTATACTTTCTAGCTCCATCCATATCATTGAAAATGGCAATATTTCATTCTTTTTTATGGCTGAATAACATTCTGATTATATATATATAAAAATAAATGTATAAAAAGAAAAAGTATATATATATACATATATGTATATATATACATATATACATACATATATGTATATATATACATATATACATACATATATGTATATATATACATATATACATATATATATATATATACACATATAGTCCCCATGCCCCATATCTTCCTTATCCATTCATCAGTCGATGACTGGATACTTAGGCTGCTTCCATACCCTGGCTATTGTAATAATGCTGCTAGAAATATAAGGGTGCATCTATTCCTTTGAAATTGTGTTTTTGTACTTTGGGGTAAATAACCAGTAGTGGGATTGCTGGATCCTAGGCTCATTCTATTTTTACCTTTTTTAGGAAACTCCGTACTGTTTTCCAGAGTGGCTGCACCAGTTTGCATTCCCGCCAGCAGTGCAAAAGTATTCCTTTTTCTCCACATCCTTGCCAACACCTGTTGTTTCTTATGTTTTTTTTTATTTTTTAATGTTTATTTATTATTGAGAGACAGACACAGAGCATGAGCAGGGGAGGGATAGAGAGAGGGAAGACACAGAATCTGAAGCAGTCTCCAGGCTCTAGCTGTCAGCACAGAGCCCGACATGGGGCTCAAACTCACGAACTGTGAGATCATGACCTGACCCGAAGTCAGTCGCCCAACCAACTGAGCCACCCCGGGGCCCCTCGTGTTTTTTATTTTAGCCATTCTGACAGGTGTGAAGTAATACCTCGTTGAAGTTTTCATTTGCATTTCCCTGATCGTAAGTGATGATGAGCATCTTTTCATGTGTCTATTTGCCATCTGGAGGTATTCTTTGGAGAAATGTCTATTCATGTCTTCTGCCCACTTACTAGTTGAATTATTTGGGGTTTGTTTATTTTTTGGTGGTGAGTTATATAAGTTGTTTGTTTGTTTTGTTTTTGAAGTAAGCTCCATGCCCACTGTGGGGCTTGAACTCATGACCTTGAGATCAAGAGTCACATGCGTACCTACTGAGCCAGCCAGGCGCCCTGAGTTGTAGAAGTTCTTTATATATTTTGGATAGTAACCCTTTACTGGATATGTCATTTGCAAATATCTTCTCCCATTCTGTAGGCTGCCTTTTAGTTTTGTTGATTGTTTCCTTTAGTGTGCAGAAACTTTTTATTTTGATGTAGTCCCAGTAGTTCATTTTTTGCTTTTGTTTCCCTTGCCTCGGGAGACATATCTAGAAAAAAGTTGCTATGGCCAATGTCAGGAAGTTACTGCCTGTGCTCTCTTCTAGGATTTTTATAGTTTCAGATCTCATATTTAGGTCTTTCATCAATTTTGAATTTATTTTTGTGTATGGTGTAAGAAAGTGGTCCAGTTTCATTCTTCTGCATGTTGCTGTCTAGTTTTCCCAGCACCATTTGTTTAAGAGACTGTCTTTTCCCCATTGGATATTGTTTCCTGCTTTGTTGAAGGTTAATTGACCATATAGTTTTGGGTTCATTTTCTGGGTTTTATATTCTGTTCTATTGATCTTTGTGTCTGTTTTTGTGCCAGTACCGTACTATTTTCATCCCTACAGCTTTGTAATATAACTTGAAGTCCAGGATTGTGATGCTTCTAGTTTTGCTTTTCTTTTTCAAGACTGCTTTGGCTATTCAGGGCCTCTTATGGTTCCATACAAATTTTAGGATTATTTGTTCTAGTTCTGTGAAAAATGCTGTTACATTAAATGTGTAGATTGTTTTGGGTAGTATATTTAAAAAATATTTGTTCTTCCAATCCATGAGCATGGAATGTCTTTCCATTTCTTTCTGTTGTCTTTAATTTCTTTCATCATTGTTTTATAATTTTTGGAGTATAGGTCTTTTACCTTTTTGGTTAAGTTTGTTCCTAGGCATCTTACAGGTTTTGGTGCAATTGTAAATGGGATTGCTTTTTGTTGTTGTTATTTTTTTTTTAATGTTTATTTATTTTGAGAGAGAGAGAGAGAGAGAGAGAGAGACAAAGTGCACGTTGGGGAGGGGCAGAGAGAGAGGGAGACACAGAATCTGAAGCAGGCCCCAGGCTCTGAGCTGTCAGCACAGCGCTTCACACGGGTCCCAAACTCTCGAACCATAAGATCATGACCTAAGCTGAAGTTGGCCGTTCAAACGAGTCATCCACGTGCCCTGGGATTGCTTTCTTAATTTCTCTTTCTGCTGCTTCATTATTGGTGCATAGAAATACAACAGATTTCTGTACATTGCTTTTGTATCCTGTGACTTTACTAAATTTATCAGTTCCAGCAGTTTTGGTGGAATCCTTTCAGGTTTTCTATGTGTAGTATCATGTCATCTGCAAATAGTGAAAGTTTTGCTTCTTCCTTACCAATTTGGATGCCTTTTATTTCTTTATGTTACCTAATTGCTATAGCCAGGACTTCCAGTACTATGTTGAATAAAAGCAACTGTCACTATTATCTATTTTTAAACTATTTTTTAGGAGTACCCATTAGCAGCCACACCCCATTCCTCCCTCCTGCCAGCCCCTGGGAACCACTAATTTTTCTTTTTTATTTTTATTTTTATTTATTTTTAACGTTTATTTATTATTGAAAGACAGAGTGAGTCAAAGCGTGAGCAGGGGAGGGGCAGAGGGAGAGGGAGACAGAATCCGAAGCAGGTTCCAGGCTCTGAGCTGTCAGCACAGAGCCCGACGTGGGGCTCAAACTCACGGAGTGTGAGATCATGACCTGAGCTGAAGTCACACGCTCAACCAACTGAGCTACCCAGGCACCCCTAATTTTTCTTTTTTTAAAAAAATTATTTATTTATTTATTTTGAGAGAGAGAGAGAGAGCGAGCGCGCGCGTACGGGCAGAAACAGGGGAGGGGCAGAGAAGGAGAGAGGGAGAGAATCCCAAGCATACACTGTGCTGTCAGCACAGATTATTTATTTAGCTTTGCCCATAACTGTTTCCCCCTAAATTTAATATGAATAATCTGGAGAGTTTTTATAATCTGGGAATATTCCCAGGCTTTTTGACTAAGGATTCTGATTGATTAGGTGTGGGGGTAGATCTTGGTAACCAGCATTTTAAAAATAACATCAGAGGCACCTGGGTGGCTCAGGTCAGTTGAGTGTCTGACTTCTGCTCAGGTCATGATCTCACTTTTTGTGAGTTCAAGCCCCACATTGGGTTCACTGCTGTCAGCACAGTGTCCACTTCAGATCCTGTGTCCCCCTCTCTCTCTGCCCCTCCCCTACTCAGGGTCTCTCTCAAAAATAAATAAACATTTAAAAAACTAAAAAAATTACATCACCTGATTCTGATTCAAGAGATCAATGGGCTACATGTTGAGAAATATTGAATTATAATTTTATGGTGTATAAATAGGAGCATTTTTAATTCTTTTGTGGCATAGATAATTTGTGGTTAGGTGAGAATTTTAAGAGCAAATTACTGATAAAATTTTTGAAATACCCACGTGTAGAAAAAAGAGCGTTTGACCAGACTGAGTTATGTACTTGCTCTAAATCAACAAGAACTTTGAAAAGAAAGGAGTCTGCCCTTGATTCTTACTCATATTGAAGGAGTCTTGCTGGCCACTTTTAAAAAAATATTTATTTACTTTGAGAAGGAGGGAGGGGCAGAGAGAGAGAGAGAGAGAGAGAGAGAGAGAGAGAGAGAGAGAGATTCTGCACTGAAAGCACAGAGTCCAGCACAGGACTTCATCCCATAAACCTTGAGATGGGGCATCAATTCCACAAACTGCAACATCATGACCTGAGCCAAAATCAAGACTCAGATGCTTCTTTAAAAAAAAAATTTTAATGTTTATTTTTGAGAGAGAGAGAGAAAGAGAGAGACAGAGTACGAGCAGGGGAAGGGCAGAGAGAGAGAGAGAGAGAGAGAGAGAGAGAGACACACACACACACACACACACACACACACACAGAATCCAAAGCAGGCTGCAGGCTCTGAGCTGTGAGCACAGAGCCCAACGCGGGGCCCAAACTCACAAGCCATGAAATCATGATCTGAGCCTAAGTTGACCACTTAATCGACTGAGCCACCCAGGTGCCCCAAGAGTCAGATGCTTAACCGACTGAGTGACTGAAGAGCCCCTGCCTGACCCCTTGTAATTTATTTGTGCAAAGAAGGCAAAGACTTCTGTTTAAGTTACAAAGACTGCACAAAGAAAATGCTCTGCCAGGGTGAGGAATGCTGAAAGTAATGTACTCATTAATTCTTTAGTTGTGTTTTTTTTTTTTAATATTTATTTAAGTAATCTCTACACACAGCATGGGGCTTGAACTCACAACCCCTAAATCAAGAGTTGCGTGCCCTTAGCCAGCCAGATGCCCTTAAATCCTTAGTTTTTGTAAATGAAGGTTTTTACCCCTAATCCTAGTACAGGCATACCTCAGAGATATTGTGGGTTTGGTTCCATGCCTGTGCAATAAAGTGAATGTCGCAATAACGTGAATCAAATGAAGTTTTGGTTTCCCAGTGCATATGAAAGTTATGTTTACAAACATAATACAAAAACAAGGAGGGGAACAAAAACATAAGAGACTCTTAAATATGGAGAACAAACAGAGGGTTCCTGGAGGGGTTGTGGGACTGGGGAGGGGCTAAATGGGTTAGGAGCATTAAGGAATCTACTCCTGAAATCATTGTTGCACTATTATGCTAACTAACTTGGATGTAAATTCAAAAATAAATAAAAATTTAAAAAAATAAAAAATAGGGGCACCTGGGTGGCGCAGTCGGTTAAGCCTCCGACTTCAGCCAGGTCACGATCTCGCGGTCCGCGAGTTCTGGCCCCGCGTCAGGCTCTGGGCTGATGGCTCAGAGCCTGGAGCCTGTTTCCGATTCTGTGTCTCCCTCTCTCTCTGCCCCTCCCCCGTTCATGCTCTGTCTCTCTCTGTCCCAAAAAAATAAATAAATGTTGAAAAAAAAATTTTTTTTAAATAAATAAATAAAATAAGTAGACAACAACAACAAAAAAGTTATGTTTACCCTATACCATACTCTATTAACTGTGCAGTAGCAGTATGTGTAAAAAAAAAAAAAA